>NW_019154156.1:5082512-5085388 GCF_002288905.1 Enhydra lutris kenyoni | reverse complement strand
AAAGAAAGAAAGAAAGAAAGAAAGAAAGAAAGAAAGAAAGAAAGAAAGAAAGAAATTAAAAAAGGGAAAGTCAATCAATTAAAAAAAATCAATATGCAGACAATATGGTAGAAACATATACACCCCGTGTTCTAGACTTGCGACTAAACTTAATTTCCTTACTTCTTGTAAATAACATACTCAAGAAAAAAAAAAAATCCAGTACTGTACGTATGGCATGTACATACTCACCATTACAGTAATAAAATATATTTTGGAAGTAAAGGAATATTTAGGAATAGAAGTTCCTTTTGAGGTGCTCACTATTCAAATACCTCATAATACCTCCATCTAAATAAGAAAGCAAGTATCTCCCAGTTAAGTACTACAGATAACCTCATATGGGGTTATCAAATGTACACAGAGTCAGAGCCAGTCCCAGACCAAATTATGAAGGAGCAGTGTGGCTCCTTGCTTCTTCTATCTATCCTTCTGAGGAGTCAGTGACCCCAGATGTTTAAGTAGGGAAGAAACAGGATCAGCACTAAGGTTCAAAAGGCTTAATGAATAGCTTTCCTGGGGATATTTTCATTTGAAAAAGAGCTTCAAAAGAGGCAGCTGCTTAACACAGAAATAAAATGCATTACTGACAATGGAATTTTAGGCATGAATGGGGGATAAAGGCTGTCTTAAATCTCTCAACTCAGGTAAGCATCTGTCCATTTGGTTGCCCCTAAAGCTGGCTTCATATATAACCCATACAGGCACACCAATGCATGTGAACTTTTAGCAATTAATCGTGTATACATAGGCAAGCCCAACTTTAAGACTAATGTGTGCTACAAAAATAAACATTATATTCATCAACAGTTTTCAAAGTGAGTGTGCAGGAACCCTACTCCGTAGGTGCTTCTGAGAATGGAGGCCGGAGTGAGTGATATGGGACAACCAACACAATTTCACTCTTGTCTGTGTTACATTGAGATCCAAGACTTGGCTGGAGAAGTGGTTTCCTTGAGTGCTCATAAAAGGGTTGAAATTAACAATTACATTAACAGAAAATTCCCATGAGTTTGTAACATAACTGATCTGGAACAATAATCACAGCAAAATCCAACCACCATTTCTAGCAGGGCCTTTGTGGGGGATCTGAGTTCTAGCTGGGGTCCCAGAGCACAGGTCAACCTGGGTCTGAGTAGGCCTGAGTCTGGCCTGTGCCCCCTTCTCCTGCCCTGGAGCGAACAGCAGGAGGAAGGACACAGACATTGCCAGGAGGAAGGGACCAACAGTGAGGGGACAGCACTGAGATGGGGAGAGCCTGAGGATATTCCAGAGGTGGGGAAATAGGGACCTCCGCAGGAGCAAGACACAGCACATTTCTGTGAGTCAGTTACATCCCCAGGCCCCTTCCCAATCCCCATCAGCCTCCTTGCTAGAAACTACATGTGCAAGGTTTAGAGGTCACACATCTAAATACAAACGAGGGCCTATAGAATACAGACGAGGATAGAGAAAATCAGTGGAGTGCTTTAAAGAGAAGAAAAAATATATTCCATATATTTTATTCCATAAAACCCAATTCTAAACATGTGCAATAAAAAAAATGTTAAAGACTTGTAAGAAAGTGTTGCCTGAACTTGCTCCAGAGGAATCCATTCAATTGGGAAGCACTGAGTATTTTCAGTCCCTCCCTTAGCACAGAGCTCTGATTATTTGGCCCAACCAAGACTGAATACATAAAAACACTTATAAACATGAACCATTAGATTTTTTGAGTTTCCATCATGAGCCTTGTTTAAGTAAGTCAAAGATGTCCTTTGTCACACAGTTTTGATCGAATGCAAGCGACTTTAGTCATTTCCTCAGAAACGGACGTAAGCTATAAATATGAACTAACACAGCCACTCACAAAAAGGTTCGCTGACAAGTTTAATTTAAAAAGAACACTTTATTAAACTGAGAAGTAAGCCACAAAAAAATTCAAACCCATGCAAACAACATTCCTAGCAGAAAAACCTGTTGTGTAATGGCAAGGATAATTATAAATAGCCTGTTACTTGACTCATACATTTTTCCTACACAAAAATGAACAACTATAACAAAAAAGTCTGTATTTATGTTTACTTATTATTTTTTTTTTAAAGATTTTAATTATTTGACAGGGAGATAGAGAGCCAAAGAGCACAAGTGACGGGAAGAGCAGAGGGAGCAGGAGAAGCAGACTCCCCGCTGAGGAGGGAGCTCAATGCTGGGCTCAATCCCCCAGGACCCTGAGATCATGACCTGAACAGAAGGCAGAGGCTTAACCCACTGAGACACCCAGGCGCCCCTGTACGTGTGTTTATTTAATAAAACAACCCTTAGCATCTTGCCCAAATCAGATTTCAAATTCTAAGAATAATCCTCCAAACCATTAAGTGACTTCAGTATATCCCTTTGAGATGGGAAAACACATTACTACTGCTTATTTTCTAAATTACTTCGATCTTCTAAAGCATGACCATCACAAGTCAGAATAACATGTTAGACATACTCCTTTAGAGGTGAAGTTATTTTTTATTGTAATAATACCTGTTTCATACCTTAAATGGAATCCAGGAGCGCCTGAGGAGCTCAGTCAGTTGGGCATCTGCCTTCGGCTCAAGTCTTGATCCTGGGGTCCTGGAATCAAGCCTCACATTCAGCTCCCAGCTCAGCAGGGAGTCTGCTTCTCCTCTGCCCCCCCAACCCCTCAGTCATATACTGGGATGCTTGTGCATGCACACTCACTCACTCTCTCACAAATAAATAAATAAATAAATAAACCTAAATTGAATCCAAAGTCTCTATGAAGGTATGGCTTAAGTATCTGAAGCAGAGGTCTGGGAGGGGAAAAAAAAAAAAAAAAAAAAAAAAAA
>NW_019154156.1:4866123-5082412 GCF_002288905.1 Enhydra lutris kenyoni | reverse complement strand
GAGCCCGATGTGGGGCTCGATCCCAGGACTCTGGGATCATGACCTGAGCCGAAGGCAGAGGCTTTAACCCACTGAGCCACCCAGGTGCCCCTATAAACAAAGTTTTATTGGAACCCAGCCATACCTATTCATTTACATACTGTCTATAGCTGCTTTTACAGAACACAATGAGAACTGAGTAGCTGCAGAAGAGAGTCTAAGTCTTGCAAAGTAAAAAATATTTATTAACTGATCTGTCCCTTTAAGAAAAAGTTTCCTGACCTCTGGTCTCTATGTCAGTATAGCACAGCTGACTGGTTAAATACACTCACAATTGACTAAATGTTGAAATACACACTAATCCCAGCTTAGTCATCTTGTTGGACAACTACCTAAATCACTTAACCTGTGGCTGCTTTAATTTTCTCATTTGTAATACAATAATAGATAATATTTGTTGGGAACTTATGTACCAGGAAGTATTCTAATAGTTCTACTTTCAATAAATGAACAATGCATTCATTTAATTCTGGCAAAAATGCAGTAAGGAAAGTAAATTATTATCCCCATATTACAGATAAAGAAACTGAGGCACAGTGGTTAAATAACTTGCCCAAGGTCACACGGCTATTAAGTGGGAAGATCAGGATCAGAACTCAGGCAATCTGGGTCCAGAGCTGGTATTATTAATCTCTGTGCTATACTGATAATACTTTCAATTTTTGAAAAGTTACAGATAATAAAAAGAAATCTCAAAAGGTTTGTAGGCTAGAAATGTTAAGTAGAGGTAGTAAAGTATACCTCTGCATAGCTTAAAATAAAGTACCTAAAATAAGAATATAAATGGACTTCCACAGACTTGCAAGACTCCTCTGATTCTAAAATTAGAGCTTACCCTGAGGTATGAGGAACATAAAAGTCCACAATATTCCATTTTTTACCAAAGTAATCAAAGAACTAAACTAACTAACCACCGTCTATCTTTCCCTTGGTAAGCTAAGGCCACTTGAGAATCTTCAGAAAGTCTTCAGGATAAAGACTTACCAGGGACCCCAAATCTTCCAAATTTGTTCCCATCTAGTCTTATCCTCAGCCTGGTTTCCATCTGGGAAAAGGCTGAGCAAACATCCACATAAATTATGGAAAGACTTCTTCACAGCCTGGCAAGAATAACTCTATCCAAATACCAATCTCTGCATGGTTCAGGAAGACGTCCCCTGCTGAATCATCCCCGCCACTTCCTGAAGTTCTCCGGGATGTCTGGAGGAAATGTGTCACCTAAATGTGACCCAGTACTCTTTTGGACTGAAAGACAAGTTTATACAACCCAAATAATAATAAGGGGAAAATATACTGTTAAGTTACTCATCACCAACTTCCCATTTAGATAGAGATGGTCTTAATCTTCTTTTCAGTCAAGCTAGTCTTTCATTGGCTTGTAATGTCTGCAGAGTCAAGTCCAAATTCTTGACTTTGACATTTAAGGCCTTCCTGATCTTATGCCTTTGCTTCTTTTCCACTCCTACCTCCTTTATTTTTGGTCTTTCATGTAACAAGGACAGCCTATTTCTCTTTCACACATCACCTCTACTCCTGCCTCTGAACCATACTCATTCTGTACTCCATTTTTCTACTCCCAACACCACATCCAGTGTACAGGCCAAATCACTGCGCTCAATATGGGATATAATTTGTACTTCCTGTGAGGATTGGATCCTCACAATCCCTCAGGGGAAAGAGGTATACAAAAGACTAAATAAAGTTGTATAATTAAAGATGTGAAAGTACTACAGGACGTAGATTACAGGATCTAAAAAGACTTTAGAGAGAGGCTATCACTGAGTTGGACCTCGAAGGAAGGGGGAGGCTCACAGACTGGTTGAGTTTATAAAGTCGGAAGGGTAACCATATGGGATAAAGGTTTACATCACACATTCCAGAGCCAGATAGGCCTGAGTCCAAAATCCTGGCTCCCTCTGACTGGTGTAGGAGTGATGATCAAGTAAGTTAGGTTGCTGCCTGACCATGACTAAACCATATTTGTATCCCATCCTCATGTCTTGCTCAAATAATTAAACCTTCCGTGTTATGTCCCTATGGAGTCTTCCCCTTCTCTCACTGCCAACAAGATTTAGTGTTTCGACCTCTTCATTCATTTGGGCATTTAACCACATATTGATTTTCACTGTTTAAAATATTCCAGAAGTATGCTTTGCCTCCTCAATAAGACTTTGTTATCAAAGAATAGATTCTTTCAAATAGACCCTTGGCACTTGCAAATTTTAGGTTCAAGGTCCCTGACAAGTAGTGCTAGCTGAGCTGAGAAACAATTTAAATTACATGCGTGGGCTGTCTGGAGAGTTACATGGGGCCCAGACAACCATAAACATCAGTGTTCCTACACGGCTTCGTGTTCTGCCCATCCAGGAACTCCTATGAACAGACTTAAAACTTGTTTCTCCCTGGGATGGTCAGAAAAAAGCTCACAGCTAGGGCTAATGATAGAAGTAAAGATCAAGTTAAACAGTACAAGAAAGGGAAGGCTCTCAGCCAAAAAAATACACATTAGAGAGTTGAAGAAATTACATGTTATAGTATATTTGCAAATCTGAGGTTGGACAAATGGCTTGGAATTCATCTCTTATGCTTTAAGAGGGTTCAATGTAGGGTGTATGGCGTTCTCACAATACCAAGTACCATGAGGTAAATACTAGCTGAAAGGATAATCTTATAATCTCTGATGTCCCAAAGTCCTCAGCGAACCCAATTTCTTAGCCAAAATCAAATTTCCCTCAAGGTTCCAAAATCTTAGTATTTGCAATGTCTACTGACATATTACATCAAATAAAGCCCACATGGCTTTAAATTAACATGTTGCCTTACAATCATATTTGTAGTGTTTAGTAATGGCTTGCCTTTTTTTTTTTTTTACGTTTTCATGCACAGCTTTCTTTGCCAACGCTGGCAAATTATTTCCCAGGGAAAGATTCTAATTCAAAGATTCTAAGCAATTTGAGGATTTAAAAGTTGTTATTCTTTGAAAGTTTTGACTGAGTTGATTGAAATTATTAAGGCTTGCTGGGAAGTTTTATGTAAAAATAAACATGCACAGTTGTGTGTGACATGGGACAGTGGGGTGGGGGAAGGGAATGAACATGGCTCAGTTTCCTAACACACCAATTTCCTTTGTGGCAAATACTTCATTAGCTATCCTGAAAATAACAAATATTATGAGCTACAATGTAAAATTTACCTAAGAATGTATTTTAAACAGTTGATTTCAATTAAATTTGGGGCAAGAACTTTAGAGCAGACATTCCTGTTATTTACACATTTCTTGGAGCACAGGCATAGTTTTGTAGAAATTGGAGATGGCTGACTACACTCATTTATGTCCTCAGAGGGAAAAATATTCTATAATTGTTCTGAAGTATGTTCCATCCCTATTGAAAGTGTAGGAGAAACAATTGCACCAGCCCTAAAACCTGGCTTTCATACCCAAGAAATCTAGTAGAACCAAGACCTTCCACCTATATCATTGGCTAATGTGTTATTGCAAATGTCACTCAAAAAATATGAAGCCAAACCACTCTGATCCCACAAGCACTCTGAAAAGGCATTCTGAACTAATGTGAAATTTGTATAGTAATTGTTTCACTACAAACCATGACTTCAGTCCATTGGCATATAACACTTTATCATGGCAAACAAACTCTGTGAACCAACATACCCCACAGAGCTCACCATAGCTCTGGAAAGTGGGTTGGCTTTTGATGAACTCTGTCATTGCTGACCCAGCAGAACAGCAAAAACACTTTCCCTTAAACTGTCCCACAAAGAATAAATTTATTTTCACTGTCAGACTAGGACCATGATCTCTCCATCATGTGTGTTTAAGAAATACATGTGGGCTGACTGACTTATTTCCTAAGAATTAAAGTAGTGAATTTTAAGGAATTATGAAAAAAAAAAAAAAATTCCCTCTCTCTCCTCCTTGCCTCTCTTTTCTTACTTTAACAGGCCAAATGGGAAGACGCTTTCTTGGAGGGTAGAATGGCCCTGGCAATGATCATCAAAAGCCCTAAAAATCTAATAGCCTCTGACCTGGCACTCCATACAACTAAGCTAAAATAAATAACTGGACAAATAAGCACATGATTTATGTATATAATTTTCACAATGTTACTTGTAAGAAAAGAATGTAAACAATCAAAATGTCTAACAATAGTACCACTGAAGTCCATTCCTTAGACTATTAAGCAGGCCAAGGTTGCCGAGGTGAGTACCAGTGGATAATAACACAGAAGGACATTCATAATCTATTAATTGATCCCTTTTTGTAAATATATACATAATAAGGTAAAAAGTCTCTGGTTTTGAACACTTTCTTCTTGATCACTGAGCCAAGAGCAGTCTACCAGGGATGAAGGAAGAGGTATACACACATTCACCCCTCTCTCACTCCCAGGTCTGTGCCAGGTCTCCTGCCTTCCTCTGAGATAGGCAGTCATACTCCAGCATGCTCCCAGTGGTATTCTTTGTAGGGCAGAATTGTGATGAATGTGGTTTTATTTTCCTTTTTGCTTTTCTATACTTCATAATTTTACAGTAAAGATTATTTTGCCAAAAGGAGGAGAGCACGATGACTAAGGGTATAAAATATGGAACAGATAAGCCTGGGTTTTAATATTCCAAGTCCATAAATTTTTGGCTATACGATCAAGTTACTTAAGCCAAGGTGCCCATCCAGCAAATGGGCCAAATAATATTATAGCCATCTTTTTATTAGAGACGTTAATAGAAACTCCATGTTGAATAAAGGAAATGATTATTATGTACTATGTAAAATATAAACTTTAAGTATTTATACTTTTTGAAAGATTTATTTCAGAGAGTACACATGCATGTGTGCATGAGTGGCGGGAGAGGGGAGGGAGAGAGAGAATGTCAAGAAGATTCCCTGCTGAGTATGGAGCCTAAAGCAGGTGGGGCTCGATCCCACCACCCCAACAACACCATGACTGGAGTGGAAACCAAGAGTCGGACACTCAACCAACTGTGCCACCTAGGTGCCCCAAAGTGTTTGTATTTTTAAGAAAAATAAATCCAAACCCCAGTCTCACAGAAGAACCAAACAAATAAAAACATGGGGAAAACTGTATTTGCAATGGTAACAAAAAATGCATATTTAGCAGCCCTGAATTACCATTTCACACATACCAAAACGAAAATCCCTAATACAGTTTCAGTGTTGTAGTGAAATTGCTGGTATTCCATTGTTAGCAGCACTAAATTTCGTATGAATCTTTTAGGAAAGCATTTAGGCTTTATTAGAGTAAGAGTAATTCCTCCAAAGAATTTATCTGCAATAAATGTGCCTAAAGCAAAAAATAATATGTAAAAAGGTGTTCATGACGGAATCCTAAATAACAGTAACTAACCGGAAATATTTGAATATCCACTGTTAGAGGAATGGGGAATGGTTTAATTCATCTTGGCATGTCAAAGCAACAAAATTAGGAAACCATCCAGACTGTCACACTGAAGACCACGGAGAAACAAAATAGTCTGATACACTTTTAAGTGAAAACAACAGAATTCAAAATATCTATACCCCATCCCTATATGAAATATACAGACCTGCACACAGGAATAACTGAGATGAGGAGAAATGTGTGGGAGTAGGGAAGAAAGGCTTCTAGACTGAGGAGCAGTGAATTCAAAAGCAGAGTGGACCAGCAGTTGGACCAGAAGACGTGGTCGGTCAGCCATGCCAGCTCTTTCTATTGCATGGTAAATAATACCATAAACTTCCTATTTCTAAAGAAGGAAGGAAAACCAAATTTTACTAGTATTTCATGAATAGATTGCCAATGACACCCTCTCTCAGTCCAGATGGCAACCAGTCACATGAAAGGAGTCTCTGAAGGCAGCCTGGGAGCTCCATTGCCATGAGGCACCCTCCGTTCCTGTGTCCTTCCAATGACTGCGAAGTATTACAGTCTACATGTGCCCTCGTAAGCAGATGGATGGATGATATCATTACACCTGAACCAAATGACCCCCGTGAAACGGACAAGTGGTTTACAGGAGCCACAGCTGGATGAGAACAGCAGTCGTGTAAGTGCGAGAGAGCACACACTCGTGAATCTGACACCTCTACTTGTCCACACTGCACAACCGTACAGCAGCCCTCATTCCTCTGAAGTACAGATGACACTGTCACAGTGAGAAAGGTTCCCAAAAGAAACATTTTGAAAACAGAAGTTCAAAAATATTTCCATCATTATGTTCATCTTTCCCCAAATAATATCACATCCATAAAACCCATCCCAGCTGTACTCTCTAAAAATGTCGACACAATTTTCTAATCTGCCTTAAAATTTACAAAATTAAGAGTCTTCGTTTTTGAAGTCCTATTAAAAGTAGGAAAATGCAGCGTGTTCCCACTCTTTCTTAAAGAAATGACTGAGCTTCTCAAAGAGGAAAATAACCGCTACCATTTATTGAGGGCGCGCTGCCTATGGATCAGCACTGATCAGTGCTATTTGCTAATCCCTCAATCTGCACCACCATCCCTGATGAAGAGACTGTGATAATCATCTCACTTCATAGAGACAGAAACCGAGACACAGATTAAGCAAATTATCCAATCTAGTAAGTAAACAAGACAAGAGTCTAATCTAGGAAACAGAACCATGGAAGGTCTGTTCTTAGCCACTCTGAATACTATGCTAGATTACAATTTACTGGCTGATGTCAACTGAACCTTTGTGCAGCTGGTGAATAAAAACAAACAAGCAGGGAACACTGCATGTCTCCCATTTGGATCTGCATTTTCTGAAGACAGACTAACTTTTTCGACGATAACAACCGAAAAAAAAAAAAGTATGTAAGAAAACCGTACTTCAACACAGAGCTTAAAATTAGTGTATCACAAAATGGAAATTGATTTTTAGAAGGAAGCAAATGCAATCATATTATTTGCACTGAAATTATCAATGACTCAGAAAAAAATTCCCAAAATTAAAGGACTGAATATTAATGAATATAAAATTATTTTTAAAACATTACTTTTATGTCCTTTTAATCCCTACTTTTGTGTTTACAATATGTAATACATTAGTGCAATAAATGTGTATGTTATTTATAATACATATATGTATACCGAAGGAGATGATCACAAACTTAATGATTAGCGACACCCGGCTCAGAAGTTTAGAGTTTAGAATATTGCAGAAGGCTTTAGAACAGAAAACAATTACATTTGCATTTCAAAAAGCTCTTCCTGGAGGCAATGTCAGGGGATGAATTAGGAGCAATGGTGTAGCTATGGTTCCTGAAGGCTTGAACTCAGCAGACAAGGGAGGGAGAAGAAAGCATCTAGGACACTTATCAGTCATGGAGGAGCCGAAGTCAATGATGATGCCACAGTTTCTGACTTGCGGCGACAGGGGATTCAGAAGAGAACACAAACCAAAGTGCTAGCGTGGTGGGGGTTGAGGGGAGTGGGCTGCGATGATAATTAAACTCTGATCCATTGAGATCACAAGGCCCTGGAACCACAGGATGAATGCATAAAAGGTAATTGGGAAAACAGGTCTGGAAAGTTCAGGGAAGAGCCTGGGCTCATTCATGGCTGAGCTTCATCTGTTTACAAGTGGTCACCGACAAGCTAAGTTTTGGTAAGCGCACTGGGGGAGCATGCCTGAAGGTAGATGGGAAGGGCACCAGAATTAACAGAACAGGTTGTGGGAACAAAGCCATTAAAGAAGACGGGGAAGGAAGGAAGAGTCTTGGAGATGGGAGAAGGCCCAGGAGAGGGTGGAATGAGGAGGCTGAGGAATTGTGGCATGCTGATGCCTGCAAGGCAAAGACTACAAGGCTAAGGGACCAGTCATGTGCACACGCCATCAGTGATGTCAGAACATCTGGGCAACACATCTGCTTCCAAAGCAAAATGAGGTCGCTCTGCTACCATTCCTCACCCTTACACATCTAAGATGATCTTGGTAAAGAAAGGCTCAGTATCAGCAGGCTTATATCGTACAGAAAGGAGAGAATAAGTTACGATTAAGTGGTCATACACAATGCATCATGTCATTCCTAGAAAAAGGACTTTTCCGCTATCGATCTTGATTTTACAGAGTCAACTAATACAAAGAACATAAAAATGCTTTCTGAGATTAAGAACAAAACCTCCCTCAGACCCAGAAAACATGAAGAAATAACTTCTGATGCTACTCTTGCTACATTTGCTTAACTGCCTGGCCAACACTGATGATTCCTCTTTCCCATCAGACCCCAGCAGCCCTCCGTCAGGATATAAAGACAGGCTTTGACGTTTTGACAAAACTATGGATCTGTTCAATGTCTTCTTCTAAGGGGAAATAAAAGCTAGACTGAAGGCATATTTTACTGTTTCCAATGCCCTTAAAATTTTTTATAATGTGGAATTTCTCCATAATGATAAAGGATATAAACTTGATCTTGGGGCTCAGTTCCTGATCTTATCTCCTTGGTCTATCCTGAGCCAGGATGAAACCTCAAGGAGGCTAAACAACCCCCTCAGACTTAAAAGAAATGCCACAAGTTGAACGTACCAGCTTTTTTCCCCAGAAGTTTTTATTACAGATAATTTTAAAGGTATATAAACATAAGTGGATTAACACAGTGAATGCCATCCACCCATCACCAGCTCCAATAATCAATCCTTACGGCCAATCTTGTTCCATCTGTATTCTTTCCCACCGATAACCCCGTATCACCTTGAAACAAGTCCCGAAAACAGTACCATTTCTTCCATGAATATTTCAGTGTACATCTAAAAGATAACATAACTCTAAGACTATTTATCCTAAAATTAGTACTAATTCTTACCATTAGGAAGAGGAATTTCTATTTCAATACCATCCCATTTGCAGCCAATTGATGATCACATTTCCAAAGATCTTATAAAAGTAATATTTTATGAAAAGTCATATTTTAAAAAACCATTTTTTTTGCATTAGGATCTCATCAGGGTTTACCACTGTGGTTGGCTGGTAGTTAAGAATTTTTTAATCTGGGGCACCTGGGTGGCTCAGTTGGTTTAACATCTGCCTTCAGCTCAGGTCGTGATCCCAGAGTCCTGGGATGGAGCCCCACATCGGGCTCCCTGATGCTTCTCCCTCTATCTCTGCCCCCTCCCCCGCTTGTGCTCTTTCACTCTCTCTCTCAAATGAAATACTTTTTAAAAATTTTTTTAAAAGAATTTTTTAATCTATACATTTTCCCCTTCATTTCTCTTCTTTCTCCTGCAAATTACTAGGTAGAAGAAACCGGGTTATTTGTCCTGCAGAGTACCCCATAGTCTGGCTGCATTGGCAGGTACAATTTAACATGTTTTAGTTCACCTTTAAAATTCAGGTGGCTAATTTTTTTTCCTGCCCCTTGTTGATAGATAAAGATATCCCACAGTGCCCTGAACAAAAACACCCAGGGGCCCCATGCTGTGTGGCCTTCAATCACCACCTTTAACTTCTCTGTGCTCCAGGGTCCTTCACAATAAAATGAACATAACACACTCTACACCTACTGTATGAGAATTCAGCAGGATAAATTCAGAAAAAGGGCTTGACACACAGTAAGTGTTCTTAAAAAAAAAATTAAAAAGTTGTCATTGTCACTGTTTTTAAATTATTATCCCTAATTAAAAGTGAAACTTTCCCTCTCTCAAAACAAAAGCTCAACATTGAGGTACCACCTCCTCTCTTCCCCCACTAAGTGACAACTCTAAATTGACTTTTACCCTGAAGACTTTTCGCTTTAGTTGTGCTCTTGACAATTTTTGTCTATCATGGCACTTCAGAACAAAAACTACCCCTGCTGTGTGATAATATGTCATCCATATTTTGCAAACAGCAGGAGAATCGGCTGTCCTTGAATAGTCACAGATCTAACCTTCTTGGTTGTTTAAAAAGCATTCAAGTGAGAGACAGATTTTTTTTCCCTTAGACTGAGGAAAACCATGTGCCAAACCTGGCATTTAACACCAGCAACTTCATGAATTCTAATCTGCTGGAACTTAAAACCGTTGGATTTCTCCCCTCTTACGTTTTAATTATTAATAACCTGAGATTTTTTTTTAAATATTTTATTTGAAAGAGAGAGCACAAGCAGTGGGGAGGAACAGAAGGAGAGGGAGAAGCAGACTCCCCGCCATGTGGGGAGCCAGATGTGGGGCTTGATCCCAGGACCCCAAAATCATGACCTGAGCCTAAGATATTTAACCAACTGAGCCACCCAAGCTACCCCAAGGGTTTTCATTTAAAATATGTATTTATTGCCCACCACTGGGCCGCATGCTGGGGGGTAGGGGTGAAAAATTAGTAACAGGGCACAGTTTCTGGAAAAAAAATCTGCAGTCCATTAGGAAAGAAGAGAGGTTTATTAATGATCTATACTATAATATAACATAATGATAAGTGTCACGAGAGGGGAGCTGTTTAAGAAGGAGATAAGAGCTAAGATGAAAGACTGAACAACGTGTAGGATTTCAACATGCCAGAGAAAGGGTTGAGAGAAACAAAAAGCGAATTTCAGACAAAGGAAACTGGAGCAGGGGGGCTGAAGTGTGGGGGGATTTAGGGAAAGGCAGTAGCTCTGGCTCAAGTGTAGGATGCATGAAGGGACAAGGAGAAAAGAGGCTAGAACGATTCAGTGGGGCTAGAACCTAAGGGCCCCTGATGAGTAGGGAGCAGTAAGGAGGCTGGACTAGATTCTGTGATTAACTGAGAGGTTTTGAGGATTTCTGAGCCAGTGAGTGGCACAGTCAGAGCCGTGGTTTCCTATAAATTAATATGGACGCACGGAGGTGAAGGGAGACAAGGGGACCACCTGTTTCCTAATTCAGAAGTCAAGGACCTCTGAGTCAAGTCCGGAAGAAAGCAAGCTATGAATACCAGCTATATTGTGGATGGAGGGCGTATGACTTGGTGACTGAAATGAAAGAAGTGAAAGAGAACTCAAAGTCAGCTCCAGAGTTTGGAGCCTAAAGGTCTGGAAAAAATAGTGGCACCATTAACAAAACTGTAAGTCAGTTCAAAAAGCTGGGGTTGGAAGAGAGGTGACACAATGAATCCCATCTAGTATGTGGACTCTGACGTCCCAGCAGCACACACACACAGCGGGCCACCATCACCAACAGAGGAGTGTGGAGAGAGGGCCAGGAAGAGAATCTTGGAGATGTAGTATGTGTAGGATCCAGCGAGTGCAACAGATGGAGAAGTCGTGTTCAGAGAAGACTCTTCAGGGCAGGACAAATCATAGGATCCAAAGTATGGAAGAGCTTCCTGGGAGTCATGAAGACAAAAGACAGATTGCAGAGCTTAAAGAAATGAGGGAAGAAGTAAAGGCGATAAATGTAGACCCCTTATTTAATAACTCCATATAAAAAATAAAGAAAAGAGGGGATCTAAGCAGGAGCACTGAAAAAAGAGTTGCATACAGAAGTTCCCCCTTAGCCACTATTTCACATTCCGTGGTATCAGTTACCACTGGTCAGCGGTGGTCCAGAAGCAGGCGGTGAGCCTCCTCCTGACATATGATCAGAAAGTCAACGGCAGACTGACACTACGTCACGAAGCATGGGTCATTCAGCTCACTTCCTCTCATCACACAGGCGTTTTATCATCTCACATCATCCCAGGAAGGGTGAATACAGTATAATAAGATACTTTGAGACTGTAGTCATGTAACTTTTATTACAGCATATTGTCCTAATTGTCCTGTTTAATTAGTAGTTATTATTCTTTTTTAGAAAGAGTGCGCAGGATCAGTGCAGGGAGGGGCGGAGAGGGACAGAGAGAATCTCCAACAGAACCCCTGTGAGCACAGAGCCTGACTCAGACCCAGGGCTCAGGGCTCGACTCAGACTCATGACCCTGAGATCCTGACCTGAGCTCAAATTGTGGGTCAGACACTTGACCGAATGAGCCACCCAAGAACTTGAATTATTAGCTATGATTGTTAATCTCTTACTGTGCCTAACTTATAAGTTAAACTGTAACTATAGGTATGTATGCATATAGAAAACATCCTATACACGGGGTTCAGTACTATTGTGGCTTCAGGCATCCACAGGAGGTCTTGGAATGCATGCCCGGTGGATAAGTGGGCCCTATTGTATCCATTTTTTTTTTTTTTAAGGAAAGGAAGGTCTGAATATTTTTATGCAAATAAAAGGGGAAGAAACAAGTGAACACCCCAGGCAAGAAAGAAAAGGGGTGACCCTGGAGACAAAGAAATGGTGGCCTGTGAAAACACTAGGGTAAAAAAAGAAGGCAAAGCTTGAAAACTAAAGATGACTAGCTGTCAGATCTGTTTCGTTGGCCTACACAGAGTTTCAAAAAATGTGATTTGAGCTTGTAGAGATTTCACCTAGAAAACCAGAGATTTGATTTTTCTGGAGGAAACAGAAGAATGGCAACACCAGGCCCAAGCCTCCAGAGGACAACCAACCATGGCTGCTGCCTCCACCTGAGACGTGCCTGGCACCCTGCAGCCGGCCACGGTCCCCGCCTGTGGCCACACTCACTGTGGTGACTTCAATGGCTCCTCCTGGCAGTGGAGTTGGTGACCTCTGACCCTGATCTTTTCAATAAAATGCTGCTGTGATGTCATCCTTAGAGAGTAAGTGGGGACTACAGACTGAGACTTGGAAACTGAAAAAATACTGTAATAGTCATGGAAGGAAATGGTTAGGAAGTCAGCAGGAGATGAATAATCAACGGATTGTTATCTGTGAGTCTGATGGAGGGAGCAGGGATTTGTTGCTTCGCCCGGCAGTGCCCTACAGCCTCGAAGCAGAGGTCACAGGGCAGTCATGGCGGGAGACAGGAAGAGGAAGTTCTAGGGTGCTGGGCGGGCCTCAGTGAGGAGACGGAAGGCGCTGGTGGCCTGGGAGAGTGAAGATGAGGCATCCCAGGAGCCAAGAGCAGATGAGGAAGAGGGAGAGACCTGTATAAAAACATTAGAGGACAGACACACGTCAGAGGCTAAGTGGAAGAGCTGAGAGACTTGGGGAGAAAGCAAAAGCAAGGAGAATTAGTACAAAAGGGAAAAGTTAGCCCCACAAAAATTTGACCATTAGTGTTTCTTCATTTCCCTACTATTCAACTCCTAGAAATAAACTGGAAAAGATTTTTTTTTTTAATGGAAAGAAAAAAACAAAAACAAAAACAAAACCAGGGAAACATGACCAGACTTCATAAATCAGAGCAGGTTCAGAGGATTATATTTTTGTGCAATGAGCCATGTAAATGTTGAGGAAGGCCATTTTTAAACTACACACTTGACTTCCCTTCAAATATCCTTAGTTATGATTTGGAAGATTAAAAGTACATTCCGTCTTTGTTCTTATATGCAGAAGACTGTATACATTGTCTCAAGTTTTAAAGAAGGAAGGAGATCAAAAGTTCAAAGTTTAGCAAATTCTCAGTGTCTCCTACAGCAAATGCCTGTAAAAAGGAAAGGAAGAAAACCAGCATTCATGACCTGCTTGCCCAGTGCCTGAACCTCTGGGGTCTGCATGGGCCCTACGTTCCTTTGTGTTTAAAAGAAACACACATACACACAAAATGACGTGTTAAACGCAGAGAATAATTCCGCACGGTTACACCCAGACTGGTAGCCTGGCCGCTCTCAGAACAGTAAGGGCTGGTGGTCCCATGACAGAGAGATGAAGGGGGAACTTAAATCTTCATCTTCAGTGCTTGGGTGACTTCCTTTACATCAAGAATGCATTTGCAATTTTTTAAAAAAATTTTAAACTTTAATAAAATGGAGCTAAAGCAAGCTTTTAAGAATCAAAGAAATGTATGGGGCGCCTGGGTGGCTAAGTGGGTTAAAGCCTCTACCTTCGGCTCAGGTCATGGTCCCAGGGTCCCAGGGTCCTGGGATCGAGCCCCATATCGGGCTCTCTGCTCAGCGGGGAGCCTGCTTCCTCCTCTCTCTCTCTGCCTGCCACTCTACCTACTTGTGATCTCTGTCTGTCAAGAAAATAAAATCTTTATTAAAAAAAAAAAAATCAAAGAAATGTAAATCAAAAGGAGTCCCTTTATTTCACATACCACAAAGCCTACAACACAATATTTGCAAAGGTGTGGGAAAATGGGAAGTCTCAAAGGGTTGTTGCTGTTGTTCTCTCGGAGAGACAACACAAGCACAGGGCACAAAACTGAAAAGGTGCAGAGGAACTGTTCTCAAAATTAAGTCTCCTTCCCTCCCCTGTGCCCCAGACACCCAGTTCCTCTCCTTGCAACCAGTTACCTGTAAGAGTTTCCTGGGTGTCATTGAGAAAATCCACTAAATCACAGGAGGGAGTGCAAACTGATATACTTTACTGAGTGACAGTTCAGCATCTATCAACATTTAAATATAGGTACCATGTTGCCTAGCAACTCCACCTATAAGACTACAAGAGACAATCTATGTACCTAGATGCCCACTGCAACATTTTAGAGGTAGTGAGTTAATTGGAAGCCAGTTAAATATAGAGTACATCCACCCAGTGGACCACTATGTTGTCCTTATAAAACATGAGAGGGGAGGAAAAAAAGGAAGCTGCCCCCTCCTCCAAAATCAGTATGAAAGCATTTTCATAAGCCAACAAAAATTTCTGGATATGCCTATGTGTGTATGACCACTGTCATGTCTGGGAGGATAGTCAAACCATTTCTAATCCATGTTTATTACAGACCATTAGAAATGAGAAAGGAGTGAGGGAAAAGAGATTTTCATTTTTTTAACAAAGGCTTTATTTATTTATTTATTTGACAGAGAGAGAGACATCAAGAGAGGAAACACAAGCAGGGGGAGTGCGAGGGGGAGAAGCAGACTTCCTGAGAAGCAGGGAGCCCAATGTAGGGCTCGATCCCAGGACCCTGGGATCATGACCTGAGCTGAAGGCAGACCCTTAACGACTGAGCCACCCAGGCGCCCCGAGATTTTCATTTTTAAATACTACGGTACTATGTGAATGTCATGATGAGCTGTCACAGACTGCTTTGATGACTTAAGATTTTTAAGAATTAAGTTCAAAAAAATAAAGCTAACAGAAATCAGTATTACATGGATGAAGTTAGTATCTGTAAAAACATTTTGCATGTGTGTAAACCTGGCGATTCACAGACCTGTACCCCTGGGGATAAAAATATATTATATGTTTATAAAAAATAAAAAATAAAAAAATATAGAAATTAAAAAAAAAATTTTACATGTAGACTATTAAAAAGCCAAAGGTATGAGGCACCCAGGTGGCTCAGTCGGTTAAGTCAGTTAATCTTCAGCTTACGTCAGATTCCCGGGTCCTGTCAGATTCCCGGGTCCTGGGATCAAGCCCTGCATTAGGCTCCCTGCTCTGCAGGCAGCCTGCTTCTCCCTCCGCCTCCCTCCCTCTCTGGCTCTCATGAATAAATAAATAAAATCTTTAAAACAACAACAACAACAAAAACAACAAAGGTATCATAGGTACAGACCTGAATATTCAAGATCTGCCCCAAAGGCCCAGGCATGAACAAATGAATGACTCTACTGAAGGCTGAATGGAAATTGTGTGTGCTGAGGGCTGCCAGGGCCCCTGACCTGGTGAGGGAAGCCAGAACATCCCAGCTATCCACAACATGCAAGTTTCTCTTCTTTATAGACCAAACTCAACTCGCATGAAGTGACTGAAAATACTGGGGATGGACAAAGAAAGGTGATGGGCAGGAAAGAAAGACATCTAATAAGGCGTTCCTTGGGGCCCCATCTGGCTCAGTGTATCCAACTCTAGCTCTCAAGGCTCTAAGCTTGAGCCACATGTAGAGTGTAGAGATAGATTCCTTAAAAAGAAAATCTTTAAAAAAAAAAAAAAAAAAAAAGTATTTCTAACCCCGGGATTCCAGAAGATCTCCAGGAATATTCCTAAACTCAACTTTCTAGATTTCAGCCAGAAGCTGAACTTCTTTCCTGAAAAAGTAGACATCAAGTGTAGAAGATAAACTTGAATCCAAGAACTTACTATATATTTATCAAGGGGAAGTGCAGAGATGAAAATGCTGTCGACCAAGTAGTTAGACTACTAGACTGCGTAAGTGTCCCTCTATCTCCAGCGCTGATGTGTTCACTTATTCATGGAAGTTTTCCAGTCCTGCCAGCAGATAAAGCCCTGGAAAGGAGAATGCCCTCTAAGGCAATGATCATTCAGAATCGGCTGAAGGTTGTTAAATGTCTTTCCAGCAGCTAAGCCCAAACGCACTTCCAATATTCGTCTTATTTCTCAAACTCCCTGGATTAGTTTTCTGTTGCTGCCACAACAGATGACCACAGACTTGGCTGCCTAAAATACCATTGTTATCTCACAGTTTCATTGGGTCAAGAGTCTGGGCACAGCTGGGTCCCTGCTCCAGGCTTCACAGACAGCAATCAACATGTGGCAGGGCTATGTTCCTTTCTGGAACCTCTGGAGAGGAGTTCATTTGGATTGCTGGCAGCATTAATCCCAAGTGGCTCTAAGATTGGGGTCCACATTCCCTCGTTGGCTATGGACTGGGGGCCGGTCTAGAGACCACGTGGCTTGCAGCCTCCTTCAAAGTCAGCAATGGTGAGTGAGTTCCCCTCATGTTCTAGTCTCTCTGCGTCCCCTGGGCCTTTCCTCCCTCCACGGCCTCCCTCTCTGCCCCATCTCTCTGACTCAATCTTCGGCTTTTAAAGGCCCGTTAGTTACTTACCTCAGGCCCACCTAGATAATCAAGGCTACCTTTTTTTTTTTTTTTTTTTTTTTTTTTTTTATTTATTTGACACAGAGAGAGAGATCACAAGTAGGCAGAGAAGCAGGCAGGGCGGGGAGACCCGCTGAGCAGAGAGCCTGATGTGGGGCTCAATCCCAAGACTCTGGGATCATGACCCGAGCTGAAGGCAGAGGCTTAACCCACTGAGCCACCCAGGCGCCCATACCCTCTCTGTCTTAAGGTCAGCTCATTACTGACCTTAATTCCATCTGCAAAGCTCCTTCAGAACAGTACCTAGATTAATGTTTGACTGAACAACCAGAAGACAGGCATGGGGGGCAGGAATCTTTAGAATGATGCCTGCCACATCCATTTCTATTCTAAGATGGAAAAATAAACTGACCCAAGGATTCCAATCTCCCTGGATTTTTCAGAGTCTGATAATGAACTAACACTGCTATTACGGGAGTTATTTTGATCAAACCTGCAAAGAACTCTGCTGAATAAATATTAAAACCACCTTTATAATCAACAAAACTATGGCTCAGAAGTTAACTTGCCTGAGACCACAAGAGCTCAAAGTAGGAGAATCAGAAGGATATCTGGTTTTGACAATCTTAAAAAGCCCATTTCTTTTGATATTTCTGAAAGCAGGGCACAATTATGCCTTTAGAAAAAGAGTGGCTTTGTTGGTAGAGATAGGACTAAGGAATAATGATGCTTAAAGCAGAAGAGAAGGAAATCCAACAGGATTTAGCAACTAATTGATTCTGTGAATGAAAGGTGAAGGACAACATAAAATCAAACCCAACCACCAGTACAAGGACAAACTGAGGTTTAAAACATTAACTTAAAACTTAATTTTATTAATTTAAAACTTTAAAAATTACAAAATAGGCATATCATGGGATACAAGTCCTAACGCTGAGCAGGCGGCAAAATGGCATGTTGAAGAATGTGTATATACGTGTATGTCAGGAGTGTGTACATGTTCACACACACGTGCTTTCACTTATTTTACTAAACAAATATTTAAGAAGCACCTGCTAGGTAGCAGACACTTATCTAGTTGCTGGGCATAAAGCAATAAACAAAACAAAGTCCCTGCCTAACAGCAAATAAACAAACAAGTGAATATATAAAAGATAGTGATAACACCATGGAGGGAATGAAGCAGAGTCAGGAAAGAGGGAGCTCAGAAAGGAGGGATGTTACTTTATATGAGCTGGTCAGGGAAAGCTTTGTTGACGTAGTGCTGTCAGAACACAGTCCTGAAGAAAATGAAGGAGACATGCAATTCTCTGGGGAAAAGCAGTCCAAGCAGAAGGTACTTAAAGTGCAAATGCCCTGGGGCAGGAGTGGGGTTACAGAATTAAAGGAACAGAAGGGAGGCCACTGCTGCTGCGGCAAAATAAACAAGGTGGGGAAGAGGAGGAGGAGGAGAAGTCAGTGAAGTTAGAGAAGCTGGGAGTGGAAGGGGACAATGTGGGAGTTTTAGTGTCACCAGGAAGACTCTGGGGGAGATGAAAAGGCATCAGAGTTCTGCATAAAAGAAAAATGGCACTGTTTATCCATAAACGAACTAAAGTTCACAACACCAAATCTAGGAAAATACTTCTTCCTGATGAGGTGATTATAAATTTCCATTTTCCAGTTTTACTTATTATTTTACAAGAAAAGGTACGTTGCATTAGGTATCAAGTTTGTTTTTAAGTGCACCAAAGTGACCCTAAGGTTGTTCTCTTGGGACAAATGGTTAGGTTGTCTGGCTCTGGATCAGGAAGGCTGGATTTAGTTCTTGATTTTGTGCACATTCAAGTTGCCTAATGGCTGCCAACCTCCATATATTTCACTTCAGGGGAGGTACTCATGCCCACCTCATCTGGCTGGTTGGATGTAAGGAAAAGACTCAGTACTCAGCTCAGCTCCTAATAACAGTGACCCCCCACCCCAGCCAGAGTGGTCTCTGTTCACATTACCTCCAAGCACAGTCCAACCAAATCTGCTTTAAGCAACAGCTAATATGAGCAAGTAACCGTAGCACGCATTGGGTGCGGCTCACGTGGTAATCTGGGCTGCTTGCTTTTTACCTCCTCTGCGCAAGTCACTCTCAAGGAGAAACCAGTCTAACTACCAAAACCCAAACTGAAAGGATCCATTTGGCAGCAAAGAACACCAAATCCAAACCACCAAAACAAACAGACTAGCTTCGCATTTAATTCATCCCTGAGGTTCGCTGAACTCATCTCTCAAACCTTTTTATTCCCTTAAACCTCTTCTTCCTCTTCTGTCATGATCTAAAACAGCCAATAATTTGAACTTAAAATATAGACTGATAGCTGCTTGTGAAACAAAGGGAAAACTCTGGATTTTCAAAGATTAAAAAAAAAATAATATGTTTTACACAAGAACGAACTTCTGACTACGTATTTTGAAAACATTCAAATACCTAGAACTCTCCGTGTGTAATATTTACCTACCATGTCAACATACATTCTCTCAGCAGAGAAGACTATTACACAGACTTTATCATTAAGGGAAGCCTCAGCCACTTTCATTCGACATTCTAGTTTAAAGGACAATTTTTGTGTCTTGTTTTCTGAGGAGGAGGAATAAACAACTTTACCATCTTCTGGCCCAACCGTCCTCTCTAGCGAATGTCAACTTGGCCCAGTTACACTTACTTTTCGTGCAGGAAAATGGCAGGGTTTGTTCCACATCGGCTCTGTGTATGTGCGTAGAAATTTCACCATTTAATTTTCATGTCTGGGAGGAAAGGAGCTTATAATTATGCTGGGAGGTAGAACTGTAATTAGGTTTTCAAATACCATAGGTATCCCTATGATCCAATTTAAAATAACAGAGAGTTCTGGTACTGTGTTATTGGGTTGGCTTTTTTTTCCCCCTTGAACCATCACATTCCTCAAACCTTAGGAATCATGAGAAAATCTTAGAGTTAAAAAGTGTTTTTAATTAAAAAAAAAAAAAACTAAGCTAATACAAACTGTTATTAGTATTTAGCATGAATAAGAATTTCATACATACCTGTAGATGCTTAAAAATTATTCTGGCTATGAGTTATATCCCGCAAAATAGGTTAATGGCAAGTTTAGAAAATAATCAGCTTAACCTTATTACCTCTCAGGATGCTAATAAGATTTTACAATCACACAGCTTCCTAACTCTCCGGCTACACAGTATACTTTATACGTGGCTCCTTTACACTTAGGGTTTGCAAAAGATGAAACATACACATTTTATAGGTCTTACTCAAGTGTAAGCAGAATGTTTGTGTTTGTGTGTGGTGTTTTTGTGTGGAGGTGGGAAGCAGGGCGGAGAGTATATATGCAAATGCTTTTCCCCACCCACCCTCAAAAAGTGAGTAAGATCATATTTGACCTATACAGGATAGTATGGAAGACATAACATGCAAATATTCTGCATAATTACATTTATTCCCACTTTTCTGTACTGCTCCCATTCTGGGAAGGAGAGAGAGAAAATGAAAATAAACACTCCTAATACTTGGTTGTATGATCTAATTACTGGAAGTAGCCCTATTCATTTAAAAACCCCCCTCACTGGTTCTAAACACCAAATAATCTTGGAAACATCTGAAAGTGTTAAGGGAAAAGACAAATCTATGAGAAACAGAGTATGTACACATGCCAGTCAAGCATTTGTAAAATATAAAATGCCTAATAATTTTATTCCAAAGTATTTCAAGAGCCGACTTCACTCAAACATACCCACTACATTACAAAAATCCCATGAATGTATAAATTGTATACAAATACCCAAAGTCATATGGAGCATATGTTATGTGAAACACTGATTCCAGGAAATAAAGGCATAGAGCTTCAATATAAAATGGGATTTTTTTAAACAACTGAGTAATTCTCGGCACACGAGATTATCAGAAAACCAACAAAATTAGAGAACCTGTTTGGAAATCTATAAGGAGAGAGAACTTTCTTGAGCACTTGGAAATAGAAGAAGGCAGTTCAAATTCCAGTAACTCCAGGTTTTTCTCCAATAAATTTTCACTACTCATTTTTCACATAAAACCTATAGGGGAGCATTTAGCACTTAGACAAAATGTAATATGCCTACAGTGTTGGAAACTTTCTGTGAACTGCCCTAATCATAAAAATAACATGTATTCAAAAGAAAAAGCTCTTGCAAGTAGCAAATATACCCACGGAAAAACCTATGTCAAGTATTGTTCTGCAGACTTTTTAGGTACTTAGTAACCATTTTCACATTTTGATTTTTTAGATGATTCCATTTGTATTTCCTTATATTCCCTTACTTGTAGGAGTATTGTGACCATGATTTTACTCCTCAAAACTTTAGTTTGACTTACAAAAAAGCTCAGCAAGAGGAGAAAACATTTTCCTTCATTAATTTGAAAATAACTTAAGCTATGAGCTGTATAAAGCAGCCTCCTTTTTCTTTTTCCTAAAAATACATATGAAATCAGTCATGGAGGATTATCAAATAACATGACTTGATGCAATTTCAGATACTGAGATTAAACAAAATCCAAGCCACTTGGTGAAGTCAGTAAACACCTGGACAAAGTTGAGTTTTTGGGGAAGGGGGATGTGATCCAAAAGGGGCCGTTGAGATTTTAAGACTTTTAACACCCCCCTCCAAATATACATGCCAGAGGAAATGTAAAATACTCACTTTTCTTAGAAATGCAGGCCCACACAGATTAATTTATTAGCCTCCAACAATCCAACAAGTCCAAGAAGTAACCAGCTTGAAATCTGAAGCAGAGAGGTTAGATGGTTTATTAGTAATTCTATGACTTGCTCTCTCCCGGTCAGTGCCGGGTGTTAGGGTGGCATTTGCCTAAAAGCAGCAGGCAAGAAGAAAACTCTTCCAAAACAACACAAATCTGGACAGAATGGAATTTTCCTGTTCCTTCAGTAAATGACAATTCTAATGTGGACAACATTCAGGTCTTGGGAGGAAGAAATAATCAACAGAAGACTTCATTTTGAATTCCTAATTCCTATAAGCCTAACCTTATCCAAACCTTTCACAAAATCTGTGAAACTACGAATGCAAGCAAAGCCCACGTCAACTAGTCTGGTACCAATGTTCTAGGAATTGCCAGCGAAGTTTGTTTGGGGATATTCCAAAACTGGTTTTTTACTCTGGGATAACAAATGTTACCATTGGCAGAGAATGGAAATACGGCTAAAGATTGAAGTCTTGTAAAATATTCCTTTCAGTATTTAGGTCTTTTATTACAATACAGAAATGATTGTTAATGCTCTTTGTCACTCCCAGATGGCTGTGAAAATGTCCGTATTAGCCATCTGTAGGTCAGAAACCTGTTAGGCATGTAGGAAATTAAAAACCTGTACTGGACCTTTGATTTCTCCAACAGAAACTAGCCTATCAACCACAACAAATGACTCAAAACCAGCATGATACTATGCCAAAAAATACTTTACCCCAAAAGCAGCAGATGTACTCAGGAAGCAGTTTTTATTAGGCTAATCGTTAATTGCAAAATATGCTATATTCATTTAAGTTCTAAGCACTAAATGTAAGTTTATTTATTTTTAAGTGTTATTTATCTCAGTAATCTCTACACCCAACGTGAGGCTCAAACTCATGATCTCGAGATCAGGAGTCACATGCTCCACCAACTGAGCCAGCCAGGCTCCCCAATACTAAATATAAGTTTAACATGGACAATTTTTTTTTCCCCGCAATGGGGAGCCTCTTTCAAGCATAAGGCTATTTTTTTTTTTTTTGCATAAAGCTATTTTTTAAGTTATTCACAATCTTATGCAAAATGGTGCTCAAAATGCTTAAAGGAATAAATATACAGGGATCAGGAAAGGAGATAAAGATCAGGACAATTAACATAAAACAGGGGCTTTGCCCCCCAAAATATCATTTCTTAAAAATGATCTGAATCAATGAAAATACAAGCTTGCCAACCGGTGAAAAGCTTTAATTCTGTCTTTGTAGTGCTATATGGTAACCAAGCCATTATTAGTCCTTAGAGAAAGGGAGAAGAACTGGATTAAAATATCTTTTGCCTTCAATGCTGATTTATGATTTCCTCCACAGAAAAGCACAATTTCTGCCAAGCAGAGGAGCACGGGGCTTATTGCCCGGGGGGGGGGGGGGGGGGGGGGAGCAAGGGGGAATAGCAATCTTTTCTGCATATAATAATCACTTTTATGTAGTCCACTCATGTAAAACACAAAACAAAGGCCTAAGGGATCTACAGTCCTGGCAGGATCTGCAAAAATAAGGAACAAGAAAAGCCATGTTAAGAGACATTTCCAGAGTTTTTCAGCTCTCATGAGAAACAAGCAGTTGTTGCACTTTCTATGACCTATGCCATGGAAAAGGGATGCCTTTCTTCCGCCATTCTCTCTCTGAATAAAGCAATTTTTTAAAAAGAACCAGAAGGAACCAGCTATTTTACAAAAATCATAGAACCTTATCAAAGTCTAAATATTTCTGACGCATCTTAATGAATCTCCTCACCCCCTTGAAATGGCTAGACTCATTTAGTTACTGGAAGGGCCTGCCTTCCCTGAGTCATTTTGCCCACCCCACCCCAGCTTCATCTCCCATGAGGACTGTCCTCAGAGATAAAACAATACTTTTGCATGATTACGTTGACAAAAGTTTTAAAGCAGCAGCCCTGTCTCCCTGAACTCCCCAGGACTTCAAACTCCAGTTCTCTAAACCACTTTGATTAGGTCACCATTTCCAGACCTCTGGTCACACTATCTCCCTACCCTAACACTGGCAACCTTCCAACGTGGCAACATTCCTTAAAATGGTGGGTATGGAGTCTAGCACAAGAATCTCCAACACAGAGCACAAAGGGAATGTTCTCTCCAGGAAAACGGACGCTACTTTCCATTAAATCTGCTAAACGTGGTAAGGTTAACGTTCCTTAACTCTCCATTACCAGAGCATCACACATTTGTGCTCAACGACAACCCCCAGGAAGAGTATGCCCAACCAAGCCATCTTCATTTTTAGTTAAGTTTTTAGATGTCAATTCACAACATAACATATAGCCCTGTTCATGAAAATAGTATCCAATTCACTTCACCGGGTCCTCTCGTAAGGATTATTTTCTGAATTCTGTCACCAGTGGTCTCTCCCAGCTTTGTTTCAACCACAACTCCCAATCACTGATGAAAATGCTGAGTATGAACTTTGCAGTGAGCACTTTGAAATTCCAAATCATTTCCTCCTAATGCACGTCTTTTTTGTTTTTTTAACCAAAGAAAATACCAGTTTTCATAAAGCAAGCACTTTAAGCAGAAGCTGAGAAATCTGGTGAATGGCAATATGTTAGAAAGGAATAATTCATTTAAAACTGTTTTGTTGGGGGCACCTGGGTGGCTCAGTGGGTTAAGCCTCTGCCTTCGACTCAGGTCATTAGGCTCCCCACTCAGTGGGGAGCCTGCTTCTCCCTCTGCCTGCCGCTCCCCCTGCTTGTGCTCGCTCGCTCTCTCTCTCTCTCACAAATAAATACATAAAATCCTTTAAATAAATAAATTATTAATTGATTTTTAAAACTGTTTTGTTAGGGGGCGCCTGGGTGGCTCAGTCGATTAAGTGACCAACTCTTGGTTTCAGCTCAGGTCATGATCTCAGGGTCGTGAGATGAAGCCCTGTGTCAGGGTCCAGGCTTAGCTTGGAGTCTGCTTAAGCATCTCTCTCCCTCTCCTTCTGCTCCTCCCCACTGCTTGCCCTCTCTCCCTTCATCTCTAAAATAAATCTTTAAAAAACAAAACAAAAACTGTTTTGTTGGACTGAGCATGACCACTATCTCTACCAGCACGGATGTCTCTACTATAGTTGTCTTGATGCATGGCTATGCATTCTCTTCAGGATGCATCTTAACAGGAATGCCAGCAGATATCTCCAAGTTGCCAGTTTTAAGTAATTTACCACTAATATGCATCTAAGCACTGAATGTTAACCAGATGGGAATCATCAAGCACCCATAGTATCAAATTTGTTGAAACACCGGTATTCCCAAAAGTCAGCTCTTTGTGCCCCGTTCAGTTCTGTGAGACAGCAGGTTTATCCAAGGCACAAGCAAGAGTTGCTTATCAAGTGTGTCTTTCATCATTTTTTAGATAACACATATAATTCAGATAGCTCTGTCTCGTTCAATTTGAAGGCCTGGAGGAGAAAAGAGAAGTAGGAACTACTTGATTATTAGCCTCAGCTGGCTCCATCTCCCTGGTCTAAGAGGATGTCCCCCCAAATTTTCTCAAAGGTATGGAGAATGACCAAGGGAATCAAATGAGGCCAGCAAGAAGAATGAGGTGAACGATGGTCTCTGGACTTGAGCCTGTTGAGTCCCTGAGCCTAAGGCCCAAAGTGATGGATGTATTTTCTTACGGATCTTTTCCTCACCACAGACAAACTCTGCAGACAAGAATGGTTTTTTATTCAGTTCACAGATCACCAATTCACAGAAATCCAATACCCGGAGAGAGTCAGCCACAGAACATGAAGGCTCCTTGGTGAGAACCCATCAAGCTCCAGGGGCTTTCCCAACACATGTCCTGCATTATTCCGGTCACATCCACAGAAAGCCTTCCTGGGCACCCTTGGGTTTCTGCAGGCCGATCCATGAGGCCCACTCATACAAGCAAATGGGTTCTCCAGCAGGACCGCCAACGGCCTTCAGCCTCTGGACAGCTGAGAGAGCAGTAAGCCAGAAAAGGCTGTGGAAGGACGCTACACAACAGGGCACAAAACAGCATTCATCCAGGGCCCTGCTGAGCACAATCCCCCACCCAGCTGGATGGAGTGGTGATAGAGGCAGCATTATGGAGGGCGAGCTGACTTGTCAGTCACCCACTTAAGGAAGTTCTGCTCTCTTCATAGCACTGTAAGTCCACTTTAAGCCCCACCCAGAGCAGTGAACAGGGCCGGGTCACAGCAGATTAAATTCAGTGTTCCAGACAGCCCTCAGCCAGAGGAAAGAAGACCCTTTTTCCCCTGTGAGGCACGGATTGGAATCACAGCTAGAATCCCACCTCTGGTATGGTGGGCTGGATAAGAATACACTTTTCCTCCCCGGTCCTCAGCCTCATCTGAGCCTTAGTCCAACCTCGATGTTCCATTCCACAGCTGGGTCTCTCTCAAAGCAACCCGAAGAGTTGTTCTCTGCTCCGGGCAGCCCTCCAGTAAACCTATACACACAGTGTCAGTGTCTGACCACAGTTCAGAACCACTCAGTAAGACGCTGACTCTCGGGTCGACTGTCAGGGATTAAGGCAGCAAAATGGCACACTGAACCCAAAAAATAACCGCAGTTGAATTCTCTTCATTAACAGTAGGTTTGTGTATTTAAAAGATGTGCAAGGAAAATGTTTACAATACTTTCCCTTTGGGGGTACCCGGGTGGCTCATTTAAGCATCTGCCTTTAGCTCAGGTCACGATCCAAGGTTCTGGGATTGAGCTCCACGTCGGGATCTCTGCTCAACGGGGAGCCTGCTTCTCCCTCTCCCTCTGGCCTGCCACTCACCCTGCTTGTGACTCGTGCACATGCAATAAATAAAAAGATAAAATCTTAAAAAAAAAAAAAAAAAAAAAAACAGGTGATCGGAATTGAAAATACACCACCCATTTCCATTCACTGACAACAGAAGTCAGAGACCAACAAATTCAACATTTGGCGTTAAAGGCAGGCACCCTGGTGAAATGTCTGAGTCAAAAGAATTTTTTTTTAAATATTTATTTGTCAGAGAGAGAGAGAGAGGGAGAACACAAGCAGACAGAGCAGCAGGCAGAGGCAGAGAGAGAAGCAGGCTCGCCGCTGAGCAAGGAGCCCGATGTGGGACTCGATCCCAGGATCCTGGGATCATGACCAGAGCCGAAGACAGCAGCTTAACCAACTGAGCCACCCAGTCGTCCCTGAGTCAAAAGAATTTTAGAGGCGTGTGGGACTATCTTACCTACTCCTCTGTTCTAAAGATAAGGAAACCTCTGGTCAGCCGGGGTGTGAGAAAGCAAACACACCTGGAATGCAGTCCACTAATCAGCAATTAGGATTCCTTGTTCTGCAGGTTCCTTCAATGTCTTCTAACACCTGTCTACTTAGGGGCCAGACTCTGTCAAAATTTATTTTCAAATGACAGAAACTCTCCACTTAAAAATATTCTGCCTTATTTCTAGATGGCAGCTTGACACACAATCTTCATACCCTTTAGCAGCATACCAATTTGAGATAAAAAATCACTAATTCCATAAAAGGAATTAGAGACAAATGAAAAGCCAAGTAGTTGAGTTGCCACAGACATTTGGCCAGCCAGCATGTGAACACAGATGGGGCTCTCCTGTGGCCTGAGAATGCAGAACACGACAGAAAACCTGTCCATCTGTAAGTGACTTCAATTACACAAAGTCATCAAAGAGTATGTTTTTCCCCCCAATTTTTTTGATTTCCAAGACCTTCCATGCAGCCATCCTCCTAGGTCCCAAACAACTGTCTGATTTACAACATTCCCTCTAAACCAGGTCGGGTGTTCTTTAGAACTTTATTTATAAATCAAGTCAGTTCCTTCTAGCCAGTGCCAGTTTAGAAAGATGGTACCAGAACGGGTCCCTAACCTAGGGTGACCATGATTATTTTTAATTATCATAGCAGCTAGGGATGGAGAGATGAACATTCCCATTTTCCTTCCGGTGCCACTCACCATCTTTGGGAATTCCTCCTGACTGCAGTTCTGGGTCAGATGCTCCCAGAGGACAATGAGCAGCCTTCTACCAAATCATACTCTTCTGGAACCTTAACCATATGTGTCATGATTGTAGATTAAAAAAAACCTGAACTCTTAAGTACCATGTTATAAAATTTATTTTTAGAACTAGCCCAGTGGGGGTGCCTGGGTGGCTCAGTGGGTTAAGCCTCTGCCTTCGGCTCAGGTCATGATCTCAGGGTCCTAGGATCGAGCCCCTGTATCAGGCTCTCTGCTCAGCGGGGAGCCTGCTTTCCTCTCTCTCTGCTTGCCTGTCTGCCTGCTTGTGATCTCTCTCTGTCTGTCAAATGAATAAATAAAATCTTTAAAAAAAAAAAAAAAAACAAGCCCAGTGACCTTGGGACACTTTCTGTGCATCACTTTTCCCATTTGAACGGGAATAAGAGTACCTATCTCCATTGCCTTGTTTGTGTAAAAGAGAACATGGAAGTATCCACCTGAGAGCACCTGTAAAGAGCCCCATGCTCTTATGAATTAGAGCACATGAAAGCATTGCCACATCCTAAGTTGTCAGTCAATGATCACTAACTATTACACTGCTGCCCTTCAGAGTCCTAACACAGTAGATGTCCTCTTATCTGTGCTTGTTGTACTTTCTACCAACCAAATCGACTGCAAGTTCTTGCGTGTGATGAGGAGAGAACATAAGCTTTGAAATTAAGCAGGAATGAACATCTAGGTTTTACACTCTACTACATTTCATTAATTAGAAAGAGATTTTCTTCCACATTCAACACTGCTGAAATTGGAAGGTGTCTTCCATTCAGTGAAACTGGGTATTATCTCTTAAGCAAGTTATTTAATCTCTATAAAACTGGTAATATCACCTTCCCCTCTTAGTGTTGGGGGAAGGATCAGTAACATAATCATGCAAACCCTTAAGACACAGCAGGCAGCCTGATGTACCACTTCATTCTGCACCCTTATGGGCCCAGTGTCTTGTACAAAAGATGCTTAGGATTGAATATTTACATATATTTAACAAAGCAACCCATCATCCATGGAGATTTAAAAACACTGCCCAGACCCATTCCAAGCCAATGTGTGTGGCTGTCCCAGATGGAGCCATCTCTAGAAAAGATCAAGGGGTTTCAGTACAGGAACTCTCAGGAGGGGCAATGTATGGGCACGCAAGGCCCTGCGCAAGGCCCTGCAGCTGCTCTCAGTAACCCAGCAGAGCCTCGATACTGTCTAACTCCTTGCGGATACCAAGCTCAGGATCAAAGTGCAACAGTGGAGCCAGAGGGTGTAGGAAGCGGCCTTTTACAAATCCTGTAACCACTCCTGGCATGCAACAACACTTAGCTCATTTTTAAGCACTTACTTCATTAGGGTCTCCTAAACCCTTTACCATAACCCCGTGAAATACAACCAGCTTCATCCACATTCCTGTTTTCTGAGGCCCAAGGCTGAAGTCACAGCTGAGTGGAGAAAGTCTGCATGGTTCCCAGGCCTGGGCCCTTAATCACTGTGTCCTCTCTCAGGCTGGTGATGCCACATCAGCTTGACAAGGAAGCAGGATGCCCCCACACGTCAAGGTCTTGCCTTCAAAACAGGCACACAGCATCCTCTCCAGGGGCGTGTCAGACCCTTCTGCTCCAGGTGAACAGGGGCAAAAGCAGGTAGATGTGTGGAGCGGTTCTCTGTGGAGAGCATTTCCCAGCCCCTTGGTGCTGCCTCGGTCCTCAGGCTCCAGGAAGCCCTAACAGGCGGTGTTTTCTGTTGAACCTTTGTCTGTTTCTTTTATCCCTGACTTATTTCTCACAGCTCCAGATCACCTCTGGTTTTCCCTTTTCTTGATAGGCTTCCTCCACCTTTTTTCTTTTTTTAAAATTCTGGTTCTTCAAAGTTGAGTTACTTCTCCCCACACGGTACCACACTTCTTGGCAAAGAAACTCTTCTTGAATCATCCCCAGCAGATGTGAGTCTCAGCGAAAACTCATAGCTGGAGATTCCATCTGAACTTACCAGAATGCCAACGCGCACGTGGGGGCATGTCAGAAAGACAGACGAGCCGGAGGAAGACACGAACCGCATTACAGCTCGCCTTGCCGGCTCCTTGCACGATCAGATCACCTGACACTCTAGAACTCACACCAAGAAAGACCAGCAAAGTAGAGAGTTCAAGAAGACATGGTACCATTTCCAGGCAATACAATGAACTGGCTGGCAGATCACCTCCTTCACAGGCAATCACCAATCGCCCCATACCTCCAAGAGGTGAGATGTGTGTCTAATACAGAATGTATCACCAGGGCAGCTGGCGCTGTTCAGTTTCTGAATAAGGAAGAGTGACCTATTTATCTCTCCACTACACCTGGAATAAAAACAGGTCCGTGACATCTTGCGCTACGGAGCTCCTGAGCGACAAGGCAAAGAGGACAAGGGTTACATAGGAGCGGATGGGGGACTCGCTGGGGAGTGAAGCCCACTGGTCAGAACACACACCTTTACTCTGTGCCAGGCTCAAATCATCAGACTTCCCTACCTCCGGACCCCACAACACACTCTAACGATGAGATGATGGGTCCGCAGAACCCACCGCCTCCTTCACTCGCTAGGAAAGGCAGAAACTAAGGAAGAAGCATGTTTGCTTTTGCAGATATGATTAATCTGAGGTTGGAAAAGATGTAGGGCGGTTTTGGCCTTATTTACCCATCCCACTCACACCACAGACCATGCCGGACAGTTACAGACATTTGCTGAGCACAGCTGGCTTTTGGAAATGCCAGAAAACCAGTTCATTTTTCAAAGCACATTAACTTCTCTTCCAGCCATATAACTCCTAAATTATTATCCTCAACTGTATCAAAATGCCCTATCAGGTGACTGGAACTTCAACACAGGCTATACTCTCCTATATTTGCTCTCCAGCCATAGGGTCCCCTGGAAAGTTCTGAGTTTGATGGTTTGTGTGTCTTAATCTGCTCTGCCTGACTTTCGTGGTGGTGACCCTCCAATTCTATAAATTCAACAGGAGTTTAAATATTCCAGAAACAGATGCATTTACGTACACACAGGGTTAACATTCTAAACATGCAGTAATTCCTATGTGGGCAAAATCACTTAACAGGTCAGCCATTTCACACATACAGAAGCTGGCCCCAGCTACACCACCACCAGGTGTAAAGATTACCCAAGTATCTCACAAATTTCTGAAAAGCCAGAGATCCGTTTATCATTAACAAAAGGGTATGACCTCTTCGTTCAGTTTTTCTAAGGGATCCAAACTTTCTGACTGCAGATAAAGAGACCGTATATGTTGGAATTTTGGTGTCATCTATTACTGTTTGTTTCTTTTTTAAGGGGTTAGCTTCTTTGCGACAGGGAAGAAGACATTGGTGTGTTTCACCCAAACCCCACTTTTAGAGCTGGCTGTGCTCATCCTGGCTCCCGACAACTCGAGGGAAGGCCCCCAGCCAGCTGCAGGACACTGCTTCAGCAAAGTTAAGCCACCAGAGGGGGTGGCCAGCTGCCAGCAATGAGCTGATTCAGGAATACAAAGGTCCAGCCCCTCGCTTCCACTGGGGCCATCCTAAGACCAGAGCTCCCCATACGGGCAGACCAGAGCTCCCCATACGGGCAGCTGGGGACTCCACTGCGGTGGCATTGCTGGTCAGCTGCTCCTCCACCGAATCCTACTACCTTTTCCTCAGCCCTAAAATCCTTCAGCATCCAATTCCTGGTCTCAGTAGGCTTCCAATGCACCTCATCAAAGACAGGCTGTTTGCTGTTTTCTAAGCGTAGAAAGCTATTTTTTCAATTCTCCTGAGGAAGTTACAGGACCTACACATGTTCTATCACAACATACTATAAGAGGTCCTATGAAGGCTGAAAACCATCTTTGAAAAATAGTGTTGGCTCGGTTCAATAATTGCACGTTTTTGATAGTCAGCCCAGAACACTTTCTGAACACCAGCCCAATACAGTCAACAGGGACAGAAGTGAAATAATGCCCCGGAATATCACAGGTTCACAAGGAAGGAAAGTGAGACATCACCAGGCTAGCGATCTGCACGTCACAACATCATGGGGCACTGAAAACTGACACCAGGTCATGAGAGGCCGGATCTGCTGTTTTCAACCTCAACCCATGGAGCCACCCCTCCCCACATAAGGCACACTTGCATCAGGACCTCAAATCCTAGGAAATCAGTCTAAGCTCCTTAAACAGTTCTACATATAAGTATGAAACAAAGTGCTGAACACTTTATCCCCATCATTTCAAATTTCCATAAGAGGAAACAATTCCTGGAGCCGACAGGTTATAGACGACTTTGCAAGAAAGCAGATGCAGACAGGCCTGAGCAAGAATCAAGACCCATGGCTACGGCATTGCCCAGAAGGCACTACCGCTTTCCAGAACAACTTTGAGGAACCATCTCCCAGTCGTTCAGGCTCTAGCCCAGCTGAGGGCCGGGGATGGAGCGAGGGAGGTCACAGAAGCAGAAGTCTGAGCAAAAGCAGGTACTGGTGCAGTGTTTGTATCTTATTACCAAAGGTTTGGGTTCAGAATGTTAAAAAATGTAGATAATGTACCCCATATGAAAAACTCAACTTAAAATCACACTCCTGCTTAACGTTTTATCGCTTTTTACACGTCGTCCAGTTTGACGCTCACAGCTCTCCCTGTGAGGGCGGGGCTAGTATTAGTAGCTCACTTTTATGTCCAGGACCACACACCTGATCAATGTGGGGATCAGACTGCCAGATTCCTGGTTCAGGGTTCTAGCCTATAAAATCCGCCAATTTGCAGTTTTTCTACATATTTCTCCAGGACTGTGTGCAAAGCCCCCAGACTTTGCTGCCCTCCTACACTTGCCTTTCTGGCTCCCAGCTTCATAGCTACAAATCTGGATTTCAGAAGAATAAGGACTACCCATGCAGGTGGTCCTAAACAGGGCCACCAACCACCCTCAGACGTCTCTCTTTCTCAAAGACTTGAAACAACCCAGACACTCTGTTGGCACCACAGCTGACAGCAGACTAAGGAGATCAAGTTACAGGACCACCAGTGTTTGATATCTCTGACTAACCCGGTTCGTGTCAGCCAAATACACAAGAAGCGGGGTTGAGGGGGAGAGAAAGGCTAAGGCTCACCGATTTCTTAGACACAGTCACAGCTCTTAGGAAAGACTTCCACCCTGCAGTAGGATTTGCTACTGTCATTTGAGATACTTGGTGGATTTTACTCTTGCCAAGTTGGCATTCTGTTTCTGCAATGCAAAAATGCTCGGACTGAAGAGATCAGATGGGGATTTTCACGTTTTCAGGAACAGAAGCGAGCCTCTTTCCGCCTCAGGTGGATGCATTACAGCTTGGGGGAGTGCTAATGAGAGCTAATTACTCTATTTACTTCATAAGCCAACCAGCCAGCAAGAAGAAATGCCTGGGTAAAACTCTCCGCGTTCTCAGGCTTGGTTTCAAAGGGCTGGTGCCAAAATGATCTGGCTGAAGTGACAGGCTCAGGGCTGCCTAACTGGATTGTTATCTCGAGATCACAAAACACAGGCCGTCTTTTGGCCTGTGTATCCTGTAAATTAATAGTCACAGCAGCATCAATTTTATTCTTCCATGCTTAATCTACTCTCTTCGCCGTTATCAACACTCCCACCTGTGCCCCCAAATGTCCACTCTGACTGTAAATTAAGAAATCAAACATTAGGCCTGAATTTTAGGAAAACAACTGTCTTCCTACCACTGAAACTGGGTGTGGCATTTTACAATGTCCTACACTCACCTGGCAATAGTCACAAGATTTGGCCAACAGCTCATTCACTTTGATCCTTGAACTCTAGACATAAGAAGGAACTTAGAAATCACGTAAATTTCACTTAATCATTGATAATTAACTGTATCCATGTGTTAGGTAAAGCATATACATATGGCATGAATTATATAAAAATACATCTAATTTATATAACTTATATAAATTACATTTAAAAGAGGCTTTCTCATCCATGTTTCTCCATTCCTGCCATAGTCGGGGGAAGGGGTAGGAGATGGAAAGACAACAGATCTAAATTTCCCAGAATAAGAACAAGAAGGTTAGTCATTAACTCAATAAAGCCCCAACCATATTAACCTCTCCCTCTTCCAATACTAAGATGGTGTATTGTTGAAAATGCAACCATGGCTTCAGGACAAAAGTAAGAAGATTCAAGACACATTTTAAAGAAGATTGCCAATGGGCATTATCTTCAACTCCATAGAAATGAGGCTGCATTGGATTATAATACAACTCTAAGCTAACATTTATAATTACTTGGCTCAATTTATTAAAATGAAAAAGTCTAAATAAACACAAGGAGAAGTTAAATGGCCAGACCAACCTCACGCTGAAATTCTTCAGGCAGAAATAACTTCCATAATATTAGTGGAGGCTTTTTATGTGGATGACAATCTAACATAAGGACTAATCAGATCCAACTCAATTTATATATGGTATGAAAAATGGAAATTTAATAACGGTTCTCCTGAGTTACTTAGCAACCTTCTCTTCTCTCATGATTTTCTATGATTTTTTTTTTTTTAAGAGAGAGAGAGAGAGAGAGAACAAGTGCACAAGCAGGGGGAGTGGCATGCAGAGGGAGAAGCAACTCCCACTGACCAAGGAGCCCAACACAGGACTCCATCCCAGCACCCTGGGATCATGACCTGAGCCAAAGGCAGACGTTCAATGACTGAGCCACCCAGGCATCCCTATAACTTTCTTTTTAAGACTGCTTTGTTACCTGAATGTTTATAATACATGGGACAAGTAAGTAACATGAATGATGCCAAACATCTCATCTATGTGTAAAGGAATGACTAGGTTATGGCCCTTCCCAAAAACTGCCTGTGCTTTTTTATACAAACGTGTAGACAAACATGTTTTACTTTGGCTGAGTACAGCCCTAAGCTGGGGATTCATCACAAAGTCGTCCAAGCAGAAATATTTCAGAGAAGCAGCTGACATCCGTAACAAAAAACAAAATCTACTCAACAGAATAAAGAGGCCAGATAAAGAAACATTTCTTGCACAGAAATATAAATAATATTTACTAAAATTTCACAAGTCTGAGCAGGTTTGCCAGTTATTCTAAAAAAAAAAATTTTTTTTTTAAACAACAGTAGCATTTTTAGCTTTAAGACTAGGTAGTCATCATTACTGAGCTCCTGCAATGAGTAAGCCAGGTGCTGTGCTAGGCATCTGGTATATGTAATCTCAACTTAATCTTTCTCATATCCCTGCAAGGTAGGCACCATTTCTTCCACTGACAGACACGAAACCACGGCTCAGACTGGACAAACCACGAAGTCACAATGTTAAGATATGACTCTACTGGGATTCCACCCAAGATATGGCTGACCCCAAAACCCAAAGTTGCTGCTACCTTCTGCCCAGCAGTACCACTGAGAAATCACAACCAGAAATTACAACGATGGAATTGTTTCCTAAGTACAGAGGATCAGCTCTAAGGTCAGAAGCTCTAGATTTTAATTGTGCTTCTATTGAGTGGGGGTTTCCTCCAAATTAATGGAGATGAAAATAGTATTTAACCTCCTAAGGTTGAGGAGAAAAGCATATAAAAAAGCCCTGGTCGAGGCACTTTTCGAAACAAGTAAGCACTATTTGTATTTGCTATTATTACCTTCCTCTTCAAGCCTCAGCTGGTGAACAGCACCTGGGGAAATCCACCCACAGGGCAGCAAATTACCTTGATGAGGTCTGAGCAACACAGAGCCTGGAGCCCAAGAGAATCAAAACTTAAGGGGTAAGGAATGGAGGGGGCTTGGGTACAGTCTCTGCTCAGTGTACCTTCTCAGGCACTACAGAAATAAAATAATGGTTGTGGGCAAGCTCTGTACCGGCACAGCCACAGTTCACTAAACAAGCTGCTGGCCCCAGTTAGTCAGCCAGGTAAGAATGGATGGAAGCTCCTGCCTTCAGGCAAGTTCACGTCTATCCTGTGGTAAAGGAAATTCAGACTAAACAAGCTACCGCCCAACAGGAACCTCACCCTTTCTCATCAACTTTCCCTACTCATGCCCGCCCACACCCCCCATGCCACCACACACACAGAGATGGGGAGGGTTTTCCATGGTACAGGGGGTGCCCAGATTCAACCAAGCACTTGAGGCCTGTTCATCCCCATTAGGAAACTCTATAGTGGTCCAGAGTAGGAGCAGAATTTTAAACATTGACAATTCAATACAGTGACCTCCAGAACAGCGAAGGTTCATTTCAGTACAAAGAAAGGTTGAAGACGGTGAAAAAGAAAATCAAGATTTGACTCCATAAAAATTTTATAATTCTATAGGACTAAAAACAAAAAAGATAAACTAAATAGAAATTAGAGAAAAAAAAAACTGAGGTCAAAATATGTGCAGTAATGATGAAAGAGGATTAATAAGTAAAATACATAGTATATGACAAATGAGAAAAATACAAATCCCCAATAATAAATAATAAAAGGGCAAAGTTCAAGAACAGTTTGTTAAACAGGAAATGCAGTCAACAGTCATATAAACATGTTTGATTTCATTAATATCAAACAAAACAGAAAAATGAAGTATTTTTTCTCCTAGAAAATTGCCAAATATTATTAAAATGAGAATAGCACCCTGCTACTGGTGGCAAAAATTAGTACACACTTTTTTGGCAACTGATACCAGTATCAATCAAGATACCCATATGCATGACCATCCTTTTGTTCTGGTCATCTATGATAAAAATAAAAATGATCTGAAAGAAAATGATGACTGCATAAGATGCTCATCAAATACTGAAAACAGGCTCTGCAATCAGATTAAATAAATCACAAAATATCCCTAAACAGAGTATTGTACAGTCCTTAGGAATAACATTTACAATTATTTTTGTAGTGTGGGGAAAGGCAAATAAAACAATGATAAGTAAAACACAAATCATATACTTAGAATGCTTCAAATATTCTAAGTAAAATATATAAATTTATAAAAATATATATATATTTATTAAAAATATATAAATTTTTAAAATGGACAGAAACACAGCAACGTAGTTGTGTCTTTGTGTGGTAGAATAACTGCTTTTTACTACATCTTTATGGTTTTCCTATACTACAAAATCTTCGATAAGGTGCATCTCACTCTTGTATTTACAAAAAAATGTAAGTAACAATCTCCCCTGTAAACCCACAACAATAGAAGGAAATCCAACAACCCTCCAAACCACTCCCACAAGTACCCAACCGTACAGCAGGCAGGTAAGGCAGTAAACTGAGGGGATAGAGGCTTTGTTTTAAATCTGGGCCTAGAAAAACAGGAGGCATCTTGATGTGAAAACAAAAACTTTTCATCTTCCACTTGTCAAAGCATATTTTGGAAATTCATTAACCAAAACATTTTCCATCAGAGGATTTAAACCCACACACCAAAATTATCTCCAAAGAATAAACTAGTTAAGCAAGCAGGAAGTTTATCAGGAACACCCTAAAAATTAACAATTGTTTTTACAGCTCTGATAAAGCCAGCCAGCTCATGTTGGTACACAATGTAACACAAACAACCTCTCCAGTGAGTCCTCTGAACAGGAGTGCAAGAAGTCCTTATCATAAGGGTTTTCCTTGGCAAGAATAACAGATGCCGCAGAAATTGAGCCTTTTGGGGTTCACCCTCCTAAAAGCTGATTTTACAATCTTAGAGATGGCATCCATTATCCGCCTTCGTCTTCACAAACCTACCAGGCAGGGTTTCTCCACTTCAGCACTTCTGTCAGTGCAATTCCTTACAATTCCTTGCTCTGTTCCATGCACTGCAGGGCGTTCAGCAGCATCCCTGGACTCTGCTCACTAAATGTCAGTCCTCCCTCCATCCCCGGTTGCAACATGAAGGTTTCCTGACATCACCAAATGACTCCCACAGGGCAAAATCACCCTAGCTGAAAACCAGTGGTACAAATCACGTGCTCTCATTGCCCGAATTTTACAAAGGAGGAAACAGACACAGCGACGCCCATCTAACTTCAAAGCTCGAGATCCAAAACTCGGTACTGTATGGGTGCACAGGTGGAGGCGTATCTTCTAGTGTAACTTATGATACACACCCATCTTTTCTACTTGGGTCCCTATGCATCCACCCCCACGGAGCCTGGCTGAGTCGGCCTTGGTGCACACCATTCACCTAAACCACTTCTCTCATCACGTAAAGATTTATAGATAATGCCAGATGAGAGTCTGGCAACAAAGGCACAGTCATGGCCTTCGACAAGTATATAATCTATTTGAAGGAATAAGACACAGCCATGGAGAAGCTATTCGGAGTACCAGTTTTGAAGAACACTATTTCCTCACCTGCAATATGGAAACGATGTCAGGGCTGATCTCATAATTCACTGAAAGAGTGCGAATCAAGTTCTTTTCACAAAACAGGATTTCAAAAAACAGCTAGATACCAAATGCCTGGCAATATATAGGCACCAGCACAGGACGGATTAGAGTATCTCAAAAATCACTGGGCTGGCATGAACTCTCTAAAACACCCTGAACCCACTACCCCTTGGTACTTGAGCATTTGAAAATCCAAAAATTGAATTACCTGCTTCCAGCAGAGTTTACAGGCAGAGCTCTGATGGAGGCTCTCAGCAAAGGTTTCCTGAATGGCTTCAAGCAGGCCTGGAGGAAAGAAAAGGAAGGATTCAAACAAAGAGAAGAGCCAGGAGTAGGAGAAAAGGTGGAGTGGACTCAAAGCACTCCGGAGGAGCAGAGCCTGGGCCCCAACCCAGCAGGACAAGGGAAGACAAGGGTGGAAAAAAAGGTCAAGACCAGAGGAGGTCATCAGGTGACCTCTAGGTGACCTGTAGTGACGCTGACCAGGCTAGACCCAAGAAATACTTCTAAAAAAGTAACCAAGGGCTGCTACAGCTTTGTAGCAGCATTATGAAGGTGGAGAACTTAATTTCTCAGACTAAAAGGTCAGCATTCCCTGAGGGAAATAAGCAGATGCTTGCTTTAAATTTACACAAGTAAAAGTGATGATTTTCCAGAACAATGCCTAAAAGTAAATCCAAATAAGTTCTTTCCCAAGTCCACAGGTCCTCCTGTTCTCTAAGGGCATCAGCCCAACACAAGGAAACAAGAGCCCAGGGTAGCCAGATTTCCTGATTTTAAAATCTGGATTTCAATTAGGTGAAATCTCCCAAACTTTAAGTATTGGCCTAAATTTCTTTAAATACCATGGAGGTCAAACCAAACCTATCTCCCTGCAGTCTCCACCCCAGGGCCCCCAGTCCAAAAACCCTACCATTAGCCATAGCCCACAGAAGGTCAAGTAAACCTTTCTGGGATATTTGGAAGATCTCTCCGGCAATGTGTCACAGAACACAGGGAAGAAACTAACTGTAGAATAATGTGTAGACCCTTCAGCAATGGACTGTAGAAAGGCCCCATAGCGCCCCCCCGCCCCCGGCTGAATACAAACCGGCACTCAGGTGACACCTCAAAATATCCACTGGCCAGGGGTACCTGGGTGATGCAGTCGGTTAAGCGTGTGACTCGTGACTTCGACTCAGGTCATGATCTCATAGGTCATGAGATGGGGCCCCATCTCGGGCTCTGCGCTCAGTGAGAAGTCAGCTTGGGGATTCTCTCCCTCTGCTCCAGCCTCCACCCTCCCCACCCTGCTCACTCTCTCAATCTCTCTCTCAAATAAATAAATAAATCTTAAAAAAATATATATCCACAGGCCCTAAGTGACCAATGGGCTACTTACAATTAAGCAGTTACCAAAAATGGGAGAATTCCACACATCGGTATACCGCCTCATTTCCCCATTTTAAAAACATACAGTAGTATGGTGACTAACATAATAAATAAATAAATAATTAAAAAACAGCACCCACTCACTACCTCATTACAGACAACCCTCCTCTGTTGTCCTGTCCACCACGCCCCCTTCCCCTGCGGTATATTCAATAAACTTCTACCTCCTTTGTTCTGCCTCGGGTGAATTCTTTCATTGCTTGTGCCACTGGCTTTGACCCAATCATCACCTCATATCTGGGGATCCTCATCTGCTCAGGAGAGACATCCCACTTAAGACACCATAGGGTCAAAAAAAAAAAAAAAAAAAAAAAGACATCACAGGGTCTACATCAGCGCTGACCGGGATGTGAACAAAGGCCATGGCGGAGGTAATAGAGAGTGATTCAAAAAGTGTATGAGAGGCAAAAATAACAGTGCTGATGGCCAGGAGAGGGTCCCTAGGATACCAGACACAAACCTGACCCAATGCAAATTTTGACAATGAAGGGGAGTCTTTAAGACCAGAGGGAAACAGGCTTAAATGTGCACTCTTTGACCTCTGAGAACAGGGCCATCCTCATGGACTTGTGACCTGTGTTGGCACACAGGACTCCATGCTCAGAAAGGCTCCATGCTTGGTTTAATGTTCTGCTGTCATCATTTTGAGATTCTTAATTTAACTTTGAACTTGTGTTTTGTAAGTGAGGTCTGATGGGGAAATGGAGCATGCATGTGAGCAGAGGAGACCCTGCTCAGTATGTGTGGCCACATTCTTACACGGTGTTTGCCATGACCCAGAGCACAGAATTTCTGTGGATTCATGAGGCATGGGAGCCCAGCAAGACTAGTTCAAGGTAAGTACGTTACAAAGACAACTAAATGAGCAGGTAGGTGTTGACAGCTCCCAGAAGCCATGCTTTCCATTCAAAGGAACCACAACTCCCTTTGCATATAAAAACAAAACAATGTCTTTCTAAGATACAAAACCAACAAAAGAATCCTATCATATCCTCTTACTCCTATCCTGCACACTGAAAATAATGGCATAGAAGGAAAAGGAAATATAGGGCAACCCATGGTTCTTTTTCCTTTCAGTCCTTCCTTAAAGCCAGCCCTTCCTTCCATAAGACAAAGACTAACAGAATGCAGGTATCAAGAAGTGACTAAGAGTAATCCGTTAGCTTTGGGCAGTGTTTCCACATTCTGGTAAGAACAATACACATATGCACGTACAAATTACAAAATCTGAAGTGTATGATTTCAGTAATTCTGCAGATGTGTCAAATAAACATATTTGCATTTAACGTTGGACTTGCACCATATAAAGAGTACAAATCATGCTAATAATTTAAATTTTTAATTTCTCTTCACTTAGAACAATATTAAATGGCAAACAAGGATAAGTCAAGGGAGAGAGTGTAGAAGGAAAAGCTTTTTATGCTAGTACCTTTAAGATTGCTTTTTTCATGCTTTTTGAACAAGGGGAAACACATTTTCATTTTACACAGGGCTCCACAAATTCTGTGGCCGGCCCACTGAGAACCACTGCAGTCAAGAATATCATGCCTAAAATGTTACACATGGGGCACCTAGGTGGCAGAGTGGTTGACTGTCCAATTCTTGGTTTCAGCTCAAGTCATGAGCTCGGGGGTGGTAAGACCGAGCCCCATGATAGGCTCCACACTGGGTGTGGGGCCCGCTTGGGATTCTCTCTTACCTCTCCCTCTGCCCCTCCAGGCCCCACCCCACCACATGCTCATGCATTCTCTCTCAAGTAAGTAAATTAAATCTTAAAAAAAATAAAATAAAATGCTACACACACCTGGATAACTTCCTCCAGATGTCCTCCAAAGTAACCCCCAAAAGAGCCACTTATGGACTGATGGGGGTGATGACTTTTACTTCCATGCTCTTAGTTACTGAATCACTTTTCCCTTTTCCCCCAGGCACCTCACATCATCACTACAACACATCTGCTGAAACAGCGCAAGCCTTTGTCTTTCCAGCTAAAGACGGACCTAGAGACAATCAGTTACAGTAAAGACTATAGAAGACCTTCCCCAGAGCAGCATCTAAGGCAGAGACCTCTCTGCTGGGCATCCCCCTTCTACAGAGTGCTTCCCCGAGCTCTGGCACTGCGGTTTTCACCAAACTCAAGCTGTTTCTCACCACTCCGAGTGCTCGGGTTTCCCCTGGGAAGTGGTTTTGTGTAAATCTGGCTGTCTAAAAAGGCCTCCTTCAAATACAGTCAAGTTTTCCTTTGTCTCACTTCATTCTCCTCTTCTGTTTGGTACCACCACTTTCCACTTCAATAAATTAATTTCCTGCCTGGAGACACATCCTGGGAAATGTGTCAGTTTGTATTGTTTAAATGAGAGACTTCTGTCATTCTTTCAAAATTTTCCTCTGCACCAATAATCCTGACAGCTAGCCCCTCAGGAGCCTGAGTGGCTTGTCTATGAATTTCCTTTCACGGCCTCCTATTAGACTGAAAAAATGCAGACTGCCTGTGGTGAACTTACTCAACTCTTAAGCCTTCCGATCACATCTTCTATTTCCCCATCCTTTCTTCTAGCCCATCTAAAGAAGGGCTCTTACGGAATTCAGGGCTAACCAGCTACTCTCTACCTGATTGTTAATGCTGCTCTAACATCACCCCCACCCCCAACCTGTACCTGCTTCATACCAAACTATCACAGCATGCCTCTCCTGGTTTGATTCCTTGAAAGGCTGGGCTACAGAGCCACCTATGGTGCTTCCCCTCCCTTATAATCCTCAGTTTTTTGCACTCTGGACTACATCTCTACTGGGCTACTGAACCTGCACACTCCAAGTTCATGAATGACCTGCTGGCTGGACCAGGGGCAGTTTCTCAGACCCATCCTTCTAACGGGTCTGTTGTGCCAGATGGCAAGGACGGTCCACATGTGTTGGGTCTTCTTCTTCCCTCTGTTACCACTAACTTCCCCTTCTCTGGTGGCTCCTGCTCTTCCTCCTCTAATAAATTTCGTTAGTCTGATCATGTCTAAATGTCAAGAGTTCCTTGAAGGATGTGTACTCACTTCTATTTTTATTCTACATCTTCTTCAAAATAGGTAGAGGCAATTAGGAGATACAAACTTCCAGTGGTAAATAAATAAGTCACAGAGATTGTAAGTATACAGCAGAGGGAATGTGGTCAACAATATTGTAACAACAGTGTTTGGTGACAGATGGTAAGTACAGCTATTATAGGGAGCACTGCAGAAAGTACAGAATTGTCAAATTGCTAAGGTGTGCACCTGAGAATAATATAACATTGCAAGTCAACTATCTTTCAATAAAAAAGTTAAATAAAAATAAAATTGGCAATATTTGATATATTGTACACAGCTTAACAAAAGGTAAATAACTAAATTTTCAGTTTTGCTTTTTTAGTTTCTGAAGTATTTTATGGTTTGTTGTGTTTCTGCAGATTATGGGCATTTCTCTAAGATTTCCAAAAGTAAATCAAATGAAAGATGAGCTCTACTCATTACTTTTCCATTACAGAGGACATCTCTTCTTGATATTAAAAACTTTCATGGCCTAGAAATAATTGATCAACATTAGATTCAAACAAACTTCAGCATGCCACATTCTGTCATTACCCTTGCCCCATATTTTCTAGTCTTTTAAAAATATTTGACTATAAAAATGCTAATATATATACTGTTTAAAAAAATAGAGTTCCCTGAAGGCACCATACTTGCTTCTCTTTTTATTCTGCACCTTCTCCTTTAGTGAGTTCATCTATTCTTACTCATTATATATAACAGCTCCATGGAAACGATCCATCAATATAGGATTTTGCGTAAATTCCAAATCTAAATTTCAATTTTTTCTTAAAAAAGATTTTATTTGACAGAGTGGGAGAGAGAGAGAAAGGACAAGCAGAGTGGCAGGCAGGAGAGGGAGAAGCAGGCTTCCCACTGAGCAAGGAGCCTGATGTGGGGCTCAATCCCAGGACCCTGGGATCACGACCTGAGCCGAAGGCAGACACTTAGTGACTAAGCCACACAGGCATACCTAAATTTCAAATTCTTAACATCTTCATGTGGATAAAATCAACTAACAGATCTTAATGGCTTTTAACATGCCAAGTACAGAAGTAAGCCAGAGGCAGTAATACAAAGTAGTTGAAGATACTGACCCTCAAGACTGTATGTACCTGCATTTAAATACACTCCAACAGAGGATAGTCCAAGATGGCAGAGGAGCACAAGACCTTAGTTATGTCAGGTCCTAGGAATTCAGCTAGATAAATATCGAATCATTCTGAATACCTGTGAACTCAACAGGATATCTAAGAAGGAACAGTTGCAACTCTGCAAATAGAAGTGATCACTTTCTGCAAGAATGACAAGACAGAAAACTCACATCAAAAAAGAGAACAAGAGGCCATGCTGACTGCCAGGGATCTAATCTGTATGGACATAAGTGAGATATCAGAACTAAAGCCCATAATAATGATTATAAAGATACTAGGTGGGCTTGAAAAAAAGCACAGAAGACACTAAAGAATCCCTTTCTGGAGAAATAAAAGAACTAAAATCTAATCAAGTCAAAATCTGAAAGGCTATTAATGAGATGCAATAAAAAAGGGAGGCTGTAACTGCTAGGATATAGTCTATATCTTTCTTCTGAAGAGAGAGTTAGTGCTACAGAAGACAAAATGATGGAGAATAAATAAGCTAAGAAAAAGAAAGATAAACAACTAGCAGATCATGAAGAGAGAATTCAAAAGATAAATGATACCATAAAGCAAAACAGTATCGAAATAATTGGGATCCCAGAAGATGAAAGAGAGAGAGAGAGAGGCAGAAGGTATATTCAAGCAAACTATAGCAGATAACTTCCCTAAATCTGGGGAAAGAAATAGGCATTTAAGTCCAGGAGGCAAACAGAATCCCCCTCAAAATCAATAAAAACAAGTCAATACCCCAACATATAGTAGTGAAGCTTGCAAATGTCAGAAACAAAGAGAAAATCCTGAAAGCAGCTCAGGACAAGAGGTCCATAATTTACAAGGGTAGAAACATTAGATTGGCAGCAGACCTATCCACAGACTTGGCAGGCCAGAAAGCACTGGCATGATATATTCAGGGTGCCAAAGGAGAAAAGTATGTAGCGAAGAAAACTTTATCTAGCTAGGATGTCTTTCAAAATAAGTGGAGTGATAAAAAGCTTCCAAGACAAAGAGAAACAAAGAATTTGTGATTGCTAAACCAGCCCTGCAAGAAATAATAAAAGAGATCCTTTAAGCAAAGAGAGAGCCCAAAAGTAACATAGACCAGAAAGGAACAGAGAGATTATACAGAAACAGTGACTTTATGTTTAATACAATGGCATGAAATTCACATCTTTCAATAATTATTCCAAATGTAAATGGGCTAAATAGCCTAATCAAAAGATACAGGAAATTAGACTGGATTAAAAAAAGCAAGACCCACTGATATGTTGTCTGCAAGAGACTCATTTTAGACCCAAAGTCACCTCCAGAATGAAAGTGAGGGGATGGAAAACAATTTATCATGCTAATCAACATAAAAACAAAAACAAAAAACAAAAAACTGGGATTGCAATCCTTATATCAGACAAATGAGATTATAAACCAAAGACTATAATAAGAGATGAGTAAGAACACTATAACATACTTAAAGGGTCTATCCAACAAGATCTAACAACTGTAAATATTTATGCCCTTAACCTGGGAGCAGCCAATTATATAAATAATTGATGACAAATCAAAGAAACACATTCATAATATGTTTCAACACCCTATTCACTACAATGGGAAGACCATCTAAGCAGAAAATCAACAAGGAAAAAAGGGCTGTGAATGATACCCTGAACCAGATGGACTTCACAGATATAGTCAGAGCACTTCACCCTAAAGCAACAGAATACACATTCTTCTTCAGTGCAAATGGAACATTCCTCAGAACAGATCACATTCTGGGTCACAAATCAGGTCTCAACCATTACCAAAAGACTGGGATCATTTCCTGGATATTTTTGGACCATAATGCTTGGAAACTCGAACTCAATCACAAGAGGAAATTTGGAAAGAACTCAAATGCCTGGAGACTAAAGAGCATCCCACTAAAGAATAAATGGGTAAACCTGGAAATTAAAGAAGAATATTTATAAATTCATGGAAATAAATGAAAATAAAAATACAAATGTTCAAAACGTTTGGGATGAAGCAAAGGCAATCCTAAGAGGGAAACATAAAGCAACACAAACCTTTCTCAAGAAACAAGAAGGGTCTCCAGTGGAACAGAGTGGAGAGCCCAGATATGGACCCTCAACTCTATGGTCAAATAATCTTCGACAAAGCGGGAAAAAATATACAGTGGAAAAAAGACAGTCTCTTCAATAAATGGTGCTGGGAAAATTGGACAGCTATGTATAGAAGAATGAAACTTGACTATTCTCTTACACCATACACAAAGATAAACTTGAAATGGATAAAAGACGTCTACGTGATGCAGGAATCTATCAAAATCCTAGAGGAGAACATAGGCAGTAACTTCTTCAACATCGGCCACAGCAACTTCTTTCAACACCTGTAGCCAAAGGCAAAGAAAACAAAAGCGAAAATGAACTTTTGGAACTTCATCAAGATCAAGTTTCTGCATAGCAAAGGAAAAAGTCAACAAAACAAAGAAGCAACCCAAGGAATGGGAGAAGATATTCACAAATGACAATACAGACAAAGGGCTGATATCCAAGATCTATAAAGAACTTCTCAATCTCAACACACACAAAACAGATAATCATGTCAAAAAATGGGCAGAAGACATGAACAGACACTTCTCCAAAGAAGACATACAAATGGCTAACAGATACATGAAAAAATGTTCATCATCACTAGCCATCAGGGAGATTCAAATCAAAGCCACACTGAGATACCACCTGACACCAGTTAAAATGGCCAACATTAACAAGACAGTAAACAATGTGTGTTGGAGAGATGTGGAGAAAGGGGAACCCTCTTATACTGTTGGTGGGAATGCAAGTTGGTGCAGCCACTTTCGGAAACAGTGTGGAGATTCCTTAAGAAATTAAAACTAGAGCCACCCCATGACCCTGCAATTGCACTATGGGGTATTTACGCCAAAGATAGAGATGTAGTGAAAAGAAGGGCCATCTGTACCCCCAATGTTCATAGCAGCAATGGCCACAGTTGCCAAACTGTGGAAAGAACCAAGATGCCCTTCAACAGATGAATGGATAAAGAAGATATGATCCATATATACAATGGAGTATTATGCCTCCATCAGAAAGGATGACTTTTGTACCAACATGGACAGGACTGGAGGAGATTATGTTGAGTGAAATAAGTCAGGCAGAGAGAATCAATTATCATATGGTTCACTTACTTGTGCATAAGAAATAACACGGAGGTCATTGGGAGATGGAGAGGAGAAGGGAGTTGTGGGAAATCAGAGGGGGAGACAAACCATGAGAGACTGTGGACTCTGAGAAACAAACCAAGGGTTTTGGAGGGGAGGGGAGTGGGGGATTGGGTGAGCCTGGTGATGGGTATTAAGGAGAGCACATATTTCATGGAGCACTAGGTGTGGTACAGAAACAATGAATTTTGGAACAATGAAAAAGAAATTTAAAAAAAGAAAGAAACAAAGGTCTCAAATACACAACCTAATCTTATACCTAAAAAAGCTGGAGAAAGAACAGTAAATAAATCCTAAATCCAGCAGGAGAAGAGAAATAATAAAGATCAGAGCAGAAATCAATGAACTAAGAACAGTAGAACAGGAGCTGGTTCTTTGAAAGAATAAGATAATTATTAAATAACAAGAATAAGATTGATTAACCCTTTCCTGGACTTAGCAAAAAGAAAAGAGTAAGGATCGAAATAAAGTCATGAGTGGAAGAAGAGAGATCATAACCAACACTGAAGAAATACAGTTACAAGTACATATTATGAGCAACAATATGCTAACAAATTAGGCAACCTAGAAGAAACGGATGCATTCCTAGAGACATATTAACTACCAAAACTGAAACAGGAAGATAGAAAACCTGAACAGACCCATAATCAGCAAAGAAAGTGGAGCAGTAATCAAAAATCTCCCAACAAACAACAGTCCAGGCCCAGATGGCTTCCCAGCAGAATCTACCAAACAGTTAAAGAATTAATACCTACTCTTCTGAAGCTGTTTCAAAAAATACGAATGGAAGAAAAACTTCCAAACTCATTCTAGGAGGCTAGCATTACCTTGATCCCAAAACCAGACAAAGACCCCACCAATAAGAAGAATGACAGACCAATATCCCTGATGAACACAGATGCAAAAATTATCACCAAGATATAGCTAATAGGATCCAACAGTACATTAAAGGGATTTTCACCACAACCAAGTGGTATTTATTCCTGGGCTGCAAGGGTGGTTCAACATCCACAAATCAATGTCATACATCACATTTATAAAAGAAAGGACAAGAACCGTATGATCCTCTCCACAGATACAGAAAAAGCATTTGACAAAATACAACATCCTCTTTTGAGAAAAACTCTGCAGTGTAGGGATAGAGGAAACATACTTCAATAACATAAAAGCCATCTATGAAAAACCCACAGCAAATATCATCCTCAATGAGGAAACACTGAGAGCTTTTCCCCTAAGTTTAGGAATACGGCAGGGATGTCCACTCTCACCACTACTCTTCAACATAGTAGTCCAAGCCTCAGCAATCAGACAACAAAAAGAAATAAAAGGCATCTCAATCAGCAAGAAAGTCAAACTCCATTCTTTGCAGATGACATGATACACTATGTAGAAAACCCAAAAGACTCCAAGCCAAAATTGCTAGCACTCGTGCAGGAATTCAGCAACATGGCAGGATATAAAATCAATGCACATAAATCAGTTGCATTTCTATACAGTAACAATGAGACAGAAGAAAGAGAAATTAAAGAGTCGATCCCATTTACAATTTCACCAAAAACCAAAAGATACCTAGAAATAAACCTAACCAAAGAAGTAAAAGGATCTGTACTCTGAAAACTACAGAACATTTATGAAAGAAATTGAGGAAGACACAAAGAAATGGAAAAACATTCCATGCTCATGGACTGAAGAACAAATATTGTTAAAATGTCTATGCTATGCAAAGCAATCTACACATCCCACGTAATCCCTATCAAAACACCATCAACATTTTTCACAGAGCTGAAACAAAACTAAAATTTGTATTGAACCAGAAAAGACCCTGAATACCCAAGTAATTCTGAAAAAGAAAACCAAATCTGGAGGCATCACAATTCTGGACTTCAAGTTCTATTACAAAGCTGTCATCAGCAAAACAGTATGGTACTGACACAAAAACAGACACACAGATCAATGGTACCAAACTGAGAACCCAGAAATGGACCCTCAACTCTATGGTTGTCTAATCTTTGACAAAGCAGGAAAGAATACCCAATGGAAAAAAGACAGTCTCCTCAAGAAATGGTACTGCGAAAACTGGACATGCAGAAGAATGAAACTGGACCATTTCCTTACAAGCTACACAAAAAAAGACAAAATAGATGAAACGCCTCAATGTTAGGCAGGAATCCATCAAAATCCTAGAGAAGAACACAGGCAGCAAACTCTGTGACCTTGGCCACAGCTACTTCTTGCTAGACATGTCTTCACAGGCAAAAATGAACTACTGGGACTTCATCAAGTTAAAAAGCTTTTGCATAGCAAAAGAAACAGGAGACAAAACCAAAAGACAACTGACAAAATGGGAGAAGATATTCGCAAATGACATATCAGATAAAGGGCTAGTATCTAAAATCTATAAAGAACTTATCAAACTCAACACCCAAAGAACAAAAAATCCAGTCAAGAAATGGGCAGCAGATATGAACAGACATTTCTCTAAAGACATCCAGATGGCCAACAGACACATGAAAAAATGCTCAACATCACGTGGTATCACAGAAATACAAATCAAAGCTACAATGAGCTATCACCTCACACCAGTCAGAATGACTAAAATTAACAAGTCAAGAAATGACAGGTGTTGGTGAAGATGAAGCGAAAGGGGAACTCTCCTACACTGTTGGTGGGAATGCAAGCTGGGGCAGCCACTCTGCAGAACAGTATGGAGGTTCCTCAAAAAGTTGAAAACAGAGCTACCCTATAACCCTACAACTGCATTACTGGGTATTTACCCCAAAGATACAAATGCACTGATCCAAAGGGGCACCTGCACCCTTATGTTTATAGCAGCAATGTCCACAGTAGCCAAACTATGGAAAGAGCTCAGATGTCCATCAACAGATGAATGGATAAAGAAGACGTGGTGTACATACATCCCCCCCCACACACACACACAGGAATACTCAGCCATCAAAGAGAATGAAACCTTGCCACTTACAACAATGCGGATAGAACTAGAGGGAATTATGTTAAGGGAAATAAATCTGAGAAAGACAATTATATGATCTCACTCACAAGGAATTTGGGAAACAAAACAGGGAAGCATAGGGGAAGAGAGGAAAAAATAAAACATGACAAAATCAGAGAGGGAGACAAACCACAAGAGACTTAATCATAGGAAACAAACTGAGAGTGCTGGAGGGAGGTGGGTAGAGGGATGGGGTAATTGGGTGATGGACATTAAGGAGGTCATGTGATGTAATGAGCAATGGGTATGATATAAGACTGATGATGAATCACTGACCTCTACCTCTGAAACTAATAATACATTTTATGTTAATTAATTGAATTTACATTTAAAAAATACTGTGTCCAACATGCCCAATCTAGGGAAATTCGTCTAGCCTCTCTGTGGCTCAGATTCTTCTGTAATTTAGGAATAACAACAATACCTTTTCTTTGGGCTGATGTAGGTATTAAATCCAAGTTAAAATATGTAAGGTGCTTAGAGCAGTGCTTGGTACATACCAAGTATGTGTAAGCATTAGCTATTACTATTATTGTTACTGTCATTCTAAATCTAAAAACCTAGAAAGACAAGTACTATTACTTTACCCATTTATATAACGAGAAGAAAAAGGTCAGTTATTATGGGTCATGATGGAATCTCCAACTCCAACTCCAGGAATTTACTTCCCATTAAAACTCAACTTTCACTTGCGTGCCATTTTTCTTAAGATTTTATTTATTTTATGAGAGCGAGAAAGAGAAAGAGAGAGCCAGCGCACACACGCGAGTGGTGGGAGGGGCAGAAGGAGAGGGAGCGAATCCCAAGCAGACTCTGCACTGAGCATGCAGCCCAACATGGGGCTCAATCTTCGGATCCTGAGATCATGACTGAGCCAAAAACCAAGAGTCAGATGCTTAACTGACTGAGCCATCCATGCACCCTGATGCCTTTCTCGATTAATGGTGTTTTGCCCCTCTCCCCACTCCTCACCACTTATATTCCAATAATATCCAACATACTATTTCTAAAGTCATCTTTATAACGTAATTTTCATAATTCTCCCCACCTTTAAAAAAAATCTCATTTAAAGCATAATCTTGTCACTCTCTTAACCCTCTAAGGGCTGACTCCATTACATCTCTTAATATGGATCTCTGTACTTTATCTTTCTCTAAAATTAATTTCACTGCACTCTACATTTCACAGCAAAGCCCAGCATGCTCATCTCTCTCTGTCGCCCCCCCACCATCGTTGCCTCCTCAAATTCTCCTACTCCTTCAAGACTCATTCAAATCCCACCTCCTTTAGGGATCCCAGCTAACTCAACCCTTTATTTGAGTGACTGATCTACCTCATCTGATCTTCCCACACCTACCTCCCAAAGACCCAACAAACTGATTTTTTTAACTTTAATGCTTTTTATATTTCAGGACTAATGCATGAATGTTATAAAATAAACATTAATGTGCTTTTTAAAAAAATTAAAGCCCCTTTCATCTTCACTGCCATGCTTGGCTCTCATGAGTCACCCATTTAATAATTTTTCATGTATTAACAAATATAAACTATACAGAACTGCTTGGCTGTTTTGCTTAATACATAATAGACATACTATAAGTCAACATTTTTTTCCAACCATTTTAACAGCTAAACAGTAGTCTAAATCTGTTTATTATTATGGGCTATTTCCTTTCTGCCCCCATCTCCCATATGTGAATATTCTCCAGGGTAAAGGCTGTTTTGTTCTTACATCTGCAAGAGGACCTCATTCCAAGGCCAAGAATTCCTTAAACAATGTATTATCATATTTAGCCCTCATAACCACCCAAGTATTCCCATTTCACAGAAGACAAAAGCACAAAGCCAAAAGGGACAAGGGATTCTAATCTACACTTACCTGACTCTGGAGTCCACACCCTTCATCCCCAGGCTATAGCTAATAAATTTTTCATAAGGAGATCCCTTTCAAACAAAGTTGGAAGACAGAAGTGCTCCAAGTATTCTGGTGTACGTGGGTAGAGCTGAGGAGAAGAGATGGGCACTGGCCAAATGGCAATTACATGCAGGCGAGTGGTTACAGCTAAAAAGCTAATATACCATTTAGTCCTTCAATCTATGTTTACTGAGAACCTACTAGAAGTTGAATTACTTGCCTCATCCTCTACAGGCTCCCCATTACACTCTCCCTCAGGAGTAGCTGCACCATTTGTTATAAATCTCTGTGCCTAATGTGCCATTATTATTTTTATTAATAATTTCTAACTATTTTGAAATTATTTCTAAAAATTCTATGAGACAAATATCAGCACCACCGTTTTAAAGATGGGAAAACCGAGACCCGGAGAAGTTAAATCATTTGCCAATACTAGATTATAATAAATAACAAAGCCAGGATTCAAGCTGAGAGTATGTGTGGCTTTAGACTGACCCCTCTTGTTATACAGAATGCTGCTTTTCAACTCTTAGAGAAAAGATGAACTATGACTTTTTAAAATTTAGACTCAGGATTACATTTGGCTACAAGTAACAGACCCAACTTTTGTGGTCTAACCAAACAGAGATTTTCTTTTTCTCCCAGAAAGTCAAGAAATGGACAGACAAGGTCTGGTATAGCAGTTTCAAAATGCCATCAGCTTCTTAGCCTACTTAACCCTTAAGCTTCTTGTGTTTGGTCATAAGATGGCTTCTCCACTTAGAAAACAGCCTTCAGGGGCGCCTGGGTGGCTCAGTTGGTGAACCATCAGCCTTCAGCTCAGGTCATGATCTCAGGGTCCTGGGATCCAGCAGGCTCCCTGCTCAGTGGGGAGTCTGCTTCTCTCTTTCCCTCTGCCTCTTCCCCCCTGCTCATGCTCTGTCTCTATCTCTCTCCCAAACAAAGAAAGAAAATCTTAGAAAAGAAAAAAGAAAACAGCCTTCATGTTCCAAGGAGGAAAAAAGTACAAAGGCCAAAAGGTAAGCTCAGAGAGGCCATCCTCTTGTAAGAGCTTTTGAAAGTGGGGAGGGAGCCCAACCCACCTACTTCCATTGCATTTGCCAAGACTACAGCACTTAGACACCCTACAAGGGACTCTGGAAAAATTGAGTTTTTGTTGTTTCTTTCCCCCGCTGCCAAACTGGCCACAGTGGTAAATTAAACAAAATGGGGTTAGCTGTAGGGAATACATCAGTGGGATGGATTCTGGTGGCATCTAGCTGGGTCTGCCCCATATGGTGACATAGAACACAAGTCACCCTAGAGAATCAAGGTACTCTGGGGAGAAAAAAAGCATTGAAAGAATCTTAATTCCCTATTTATTTATTTATTTGTTTGTTTGTTTTTAAAGATTTTATTTATTTATTTGACAGACAGAGATCACAAGTAGGCAGAGAGGCAGGCAGAGAGGGAGAGAGGAGGAAGCAGGCTCGCCGCTGAGCAGAGACCCTGATGCGGGGCTTGATCCCAAGACCCTGAGATCATGACCTGAGCTGAAGGCAGAGGCTTTAACCCACTGAGCCACCCAGGCACCCCTTAGTTCCCCATTTAGAAGCTTTCTGGTTGCACAAAGTTAAAAACCGATGGGGGTGTGAAAGAATCCACAGCAGCTGACCCAGAATAAAAACAGAGAGAACCAGGTGACTTCACATAAATCATTCTGGCCATCTCACAGGTTCAATGGGAGTGTTCCCTCAGAGTCCTCCACCGTTTCCCTTCCTCCCACTCACTCACTTCCAGTTAATATAGAGGAGACCCTACAGGCTCACTGAACTCTTCTATCATTCATAAAGAGTAGTAGAGCGTGTCCAAATTCTGATTCAGACCAAGTAAAACCCTCTACTACGTGTTGTTATAAGCAGCAGCATCTTTAGACACAGATAATGGCTGCAGAAACATGACTTATGCAATTACAGTTACACCAACAAGCTAGAATATTAAGAAAGTAGGCCATCGAGTTCTAGCCTTATTTTTACTTTCTCCCCAATAAAGTCAACTCCATAAACTGTCCTCGCAAAAACCTCATAAAACTCTGTGGTGGTGAGATGACATCTGTACAAGTATTATAGAAAGAAAGGTGACAAAGAGCCAGCAAAAAAGGACTGGATCCTGCGAGCTAGATCCTACATATAGAGATATAAGATAACGTAGGCCTCTTTAGCAATATGGTAGAGCACTACATGTATAGCATGAAAGAATGAACACCCTTCCCATTGAGCCTCCTCCTTCTTTCCAAGAACCTCCTTGCCTGCCTAAAGAATTTGGCCACTGGGATGCCTAGATGGCTCAATAGGTTAAGTGGCTGCCTGCGGCTCAGGTCATGAACCAAGTCCCACGTCGGGCTCCTTGCTCTACAGGGAGCGTACACTCTCTCCCTCTGCCTGCCATTCTGCCTGCTTGTGCTGTCTCTATCAAATAAATAAATAAAATCTTTAAAAAAAAAAAATTGGCCACTTGCTTATGAATGGGCTTGTCGATGAAAACAGCATCTTTACTCTCTCCTACCAGGTAAAATTAAGTTTGCCCTTGTTAACACACACACCCACACGGAATCAGCCACCTGCTCTCCTGAACTTACATCTATTTTATGTCAAATGCTTAATTTCCCAAATTTAAGAGAGATGTGGAAACACCTAGCCTTCCTCTGGAGTTCAGGGGGTGTCCGTGAAATCTACAGCCAGCCCCAAACTTTACAGTACTTGATCTTCTTCCTCCAGGATTCACAGTTGAGCCATGAGCCTTTGCCAGAATGATTGATGCTGACTACAATTTAAGTTTGTACAATTCCTTCAGTCTTGGACATTTTTAGGTACACCCCTGTACAAAAACCACCAAATGATCCTTCTATTCTTAACTCATTATACTTGCCAACAAAAACAAGAATTTGCATGTGGGCCAGTCAAAATGTGAGTCACAGCAAGTTCTGGGGAGACACAAAACCCAAGTCCAGTCACAAACTGTGACACCACACCCACCAGGACCACACTCAGGGTCCAAAGCCACATTTCAGAAATACAAACTCTTCAATGGATATAGACCGGTACGCATTTCACTCAGAACCCCCTCTCCCAACAAAGGTGCCTACCAAGTGTGCAAACTTCAAATTCCTGGGGGAGCCCATTTTTTAATCTAAAATCCAGTTGTTTGGCATTTTAGATCCTTCAAAATGGAAAAAAATATTAAAGCAAAAGTAATCCTCACCACTTGGCCTTTTGAAACATTGTCATCCACTTACACCAAACTGGCATCAATAATGACAAGATTTAAAATAAACAGCGTAAAAGAAATAGAAGAGTCTTTGTATTTTTTGTAGGGTGGGTTGGTTCAGTTTGTTTTTTTTTTAAGCCATCACCTCCAATGAATAAAGCATCAGTCTCTGTGGTTGTAACATATGTGACAAAAGCTCTCAGCTTTTTTGACTAGGAAAAAGGTTCTGACATGCATGGTGAAGAGTTTGAGGAGAAAAAATGGCAATAATAAACTAGAGCTGAATCAACTGCACAAGCCCAGAGCAGTTTTAGGACAGTGTCCATTTTTGGATGGTTTGATGACTGATTTAACTGTGAAATTATCAACCTTTAGTTGAAGGGAACTGGTGGCCAGAAGACACTTTGTTCCATTTATCCCCAAACAACACCCAGTGTCACTAATCTCGACAGCTTTGCATCTCATATTTACACCCATCTGTTCAACCACAGCTAAAACAAATAATAATAATAATCCCAGCTCACTGAAATATTTCACGATTGGCTGCTCAATTGTGACTTTTTTTACTTAACTTCAGAACTAATATGGCTTTCTAGGGAAATCTCTGGGAATAAATAGGCCATCATTACACAATATCTCTTGCCTATCTTTCCACTCTGAAGCAGTATTTCTTTAATAAAGAATCAAGACACACACCCAGTATAAATGAATAGTCATTCTTTCACTCCTTGTTTTGAAAAGGTAATTCAGATCAGGTCAGAAATGTAATAATATCTTTGAAAAGACAGAATCAGATGAATGAGGTCTTCTTTCAGTTAACAGTTTGAACAATGTGCTATTCGGAATTTGACAATCTTTTTTGAAGAGCGAGTGAGCATGGGTCAGAGGGGAGAGGGAGAGAGAGAATCCCAACGAGACTCCCCACCAAGGGGGGAGCCCAGTGTGGGGCTCAATCCCAGGATCCCGAGATCATGATGTGAATCGAAATCAACTGAGCCACCCAGGCACCCTGGAAACCTTTTTAAATGGAAGATGAAAAACTCAACAGGCTAATTTTAATATAACAAACTACCAAGATAATCTAAACTAACTATAAAAATACAAATATTTCCTGAATATGAAAGGCATGTTTTTAACAAGGAGTCAGCTAGTTGGTAAGAGGGGAAAAGTGACCTTGTTCTCATTTATCTCATGCTGGTACAGTGAGTAACAAAAAGACTACATAAGCAGTTAAGCTCTCTCACTGAACTTGTTTCCAAAAAATGTCTATGATGCCCTTGAAATTAGGCTCTATTGATCTGGAACTACATTGTGCCCTTCATTTCAAGTCAACATCTACCTGCCCACAAAGGCCAGATTATCCTATTTTTTTAAAGTAGCTATTGGAAGTATGATAGTTGCTGGCTAAAGAGAATTTAACCAAAACCTGATCTTACCCTTCTCAATGACTCAATTTATCTTTCAAATTCTGTCCTTTAGGAGTACTTTGTTTTACTATACCATATCTGCCTTATAAACGCAGAGAAAGGGAAATAAATATTGTTAAAATTAAGTACATAAAGTAAGTGTTATTACTCAAACCGCGAATGAAATTTAAAGCATTAGCATATTCAAGTCTCTAAGCCAGGACTAGTTTCCCCGAAAGCGTAAACTAGAATTTGGCACATCAACCTAACACCGTAAAGACGCTCTTTACTTGACTGGTGATTACAAACTGCACTTTGAACACTCTATCAACCAAGGCTCCAGTGAGCTCACATTAACCCCCAGGAATTCTACATTACATCCTCTTTCCCACTGAAAAAGTACACTGGAAAATACAGTGTGTTTTATGTACTTCCCATGGAACAAACAGAAGAGACCCATTTCACAGCCATTAAGCAATTGCTATTTCTTAGCCCAAAAACACAAACCAAAATTAAAATGGCCTTAACTTTTCCAGGAAAACACACCTTCCCTTTGTAAAAAGAATGCTCCTTATCCACCCCGTACTAATTTTTTTCAAGAACCAAGAATAATACAGACCCAGGTGTTTTATAAACAACTGCAAAACAAAACACTTCTTTCTAGCTCTGAAATCTGTCATCAGCTAGAAAGATGGAGAACCTGGTCTATGAAGTCCTGTGTTCCCTATTTCTCCCCATGGGTTGATAAGACTTAATGTGCCTTTTCTTTCTTTCCTCACCTCCTGGAAATTCTCTTTCATTCAAGGCACCTGGGATGCAGCTTTTGCATCACTATAAAGTTCACACCAGACCAGGCAACAGAAGGATCCTCACTGCTGAGGAACAGTGATGAATGAAAAGGGAAACTTGACTCCCAAGTCTCAGCCCATACGAGGTGTTTGTTTTGTTTTGTTTTTCTTCTTCTCCAAAAGAAAGAGCCTCAAGCACTGATAAGTGAGGGTTCTGAATCAGTTTATGGAGTTAATTCTGTTCCCCAGAAAGTCAATCACAACGGATTAGCAACCTGGGGACACAAGATCTCCCAACAGGAAAAAGGTTTCAAACAGGAAATAAACAAAAATCAGAATTCTATACTTCCACTTCTCAAAATATCTTTTCCTCCCAACAGCCAAGTGCTTTTCCTAACTTCCAAACCTGGACACTAAATCAAGTTCTTCTTCTATTGCTCTCTGCACTTCTTATTGAAAGGAAGGATTTGTTTTGGGTCCCACATGTTGAAAAAGCCATGCTCCTGTAATTAAGAGTTTGTATGCCCCGCCTTTCACCCCATTTCCCTGTGAAAACTCGATTTTCCAAAAATGATCCTTGAAAACGTAACTACAAGCCCTCATCCTTTTCTCAGGCAGCCACAGGGAGCAGATCTGAAGATTCTCAGCAGCTTTCCTAACCCCTCCAGATCACAGTTGACCATGAAAGAAATTCTGTTAAAATGTCAGAGTGAAAAGGAGTTGGGAGTTTTAGAAGTGTGCCCCCAAGAGACGAGTTTTCCCACAGCTCATAATTAAAACACCCCAAGTGAATTTCTCACAACCTGACTAGACCATATAAGACACTTTTACATTGATATATAAGAATATTAAGAATAACAATGATATTCTTTCATTTAAATCACCGTGTAACAGGCCACAGGGAAACTAAAAAAATACAAACCTTTCGTTCTCTCTCAAGGGGCATAATTTTTGAGCCGAAATTTTATAAACTTGTGACATCTTTAAATACCGCTCCCCAACAGACACACACACACACACACACACACACACACACACACACGTTCTCTAATCGGGGTTCTCAAGTATTACTGGGATACCACGGTGTGGGGGTCTAAGGAAACAGACAATACCTTACACGTCCACCGTGGAGGTACTTTTCACATATGTGCTAGCTGGGAGCCCTAGGAGTTAAGCCCTTTCCCCCCAAAAGTTCCCGTTCCCCCGGGGAAACAGGAGTGAGTTGGAAAGGAAATCGAGCCGGGGAAGAGGAGGAGCAGCTGCAACACCCAGCTGCAACCACACAACGGTACCCCTTCCCTCCGGTCTCTGAGACGAGCCAAACGCCCTTACCTGGGGGGTGGAGAGCCGCCGGCACTACTTCCAAAAGTTCTGGTTCACCTTCCGTCCGAGTTCAAAGCCCCGGCGCGGCGACCCCGCCGCAGGCTCTCAGCCCGAACCCTTTCCTGTCCCGCTCCCGCCTTCCCCACCCCGCCGGCCCTACACCATGTCAGGAATCCGGGCAGGCACCGAGCTGGGAGCTGACATCACTCCCAGTTCCAGGTACCTCCCCTCCCCCCTCCCACTCGCCTTCTCTCCTCCCTCCCCGCGGGAATTAACCAAAGAGCGTTCGCAAGGGGGTGGGGCCGGCCGCGCCCGGGCGCCCGCCGATTGGGCCGGGGGGCCGTCAGTCAGAGGAGGCAACTAATTTTATACATTCCTCTCCGAGCGAGACTGGGGCTGGGAGGGGGTGGTGGTTGAGGGTGTAGATGTTGCCTTTCCTGCTATCTTTAAGAAAAGGAGGTGATGGTATGGGGAAGAGCCTTGCGGGTCGTGTTTTGAACTAATCTCGGCGCATTTACTACCACCCAGAGCGGAAACGAAACTAGCCCACCCCAGCCCCCTTTCTAAGAAAGAACAATTGCTTCTGTGTCACGGGCAAGTACGAGTCCCGCGGCGCGTGGAGCAGAAAATGGCTAGCTTTAAGTCATGCAAATAAAGGAAGCCGCCAGCTCTCTCCTCTGCCCTTTTATCTTGGGGCTGCTGGGTGTTCCCTTAGATGGGGAATTGAGAACTTCAAAAGCTCGGGAAAGGTTTGGAAGAGAATCGTAGAAACCCCGACCCAGCTCTGAATTGTTAACTGGTGGCGTTATCAGCCATGTGCTGCTTTTGCTTTTAGTGGTGAGAATCACACCACCCGAGCTTTCGGGCAAATAAAATTGAATCTCCGAAGTAAGAAAAATAACTGTTTACCTTTTTAAGTACCTTAAGGCTTTTGCTTTCGTACACTTCTGAAGGTGCCGGGGGGGGGGGGGGGGGGGGGGGGTCTCACAATTGACTTGAACAAGCCACATGAGAATAATTACTGTTGAATGGAGCCAGTTGCAGTGGCTGAGCTATCAATTAAGAATTAACTAACATTTGCTCTTGACGGATATCATGCTGTATAATCCCCTTGGCTAACAGAACAGAATGATTCTCAGGAGACAGTTCTTTCAATTTGCCTGATATCTGATCCGAGGCAGAACTGAATGGTGAACCGTGGTTCTATTTATATTAGATAACATATTATCCATTACCTTCTGGAAATGTAGTGAATTAAGTATTGGCTTTCTGTTGGTTTGTATTGTTTTTTTCATTGATGACAACATCCCCCACATTTCACCAGTCTGCCAGAAACTGTAGACAGATGCACAGAGTCAAACATTGATCAAACTTGATCCTCACAACCATCCTGTAAAATGTTATTAGCCCCACTTTAACATAAAGAATCAAAGGTTCAGCCAGATAATGTAAGTAAGTTACTCCAGAACCTCCAGAACTGGGGCTGAAACCAAAATCCATTGACACCCCTCACCAACCATTTTTTTCTCTTCACAGTGGCAATTGCTCACAGTGGACACTCGTTCAAACACCATAATGCTGAAAAGCATCCACAAGCCCAGGCCTCTGTCCTCTCGAATCTACATTCTATTACCACCACTATGCTGTTTGTCAGACCTATGCTATTCCAACCTCCTAACATATTTCCGATTCCATTTTCCCCCTACTTCTAGGTCTTTCTATGCATCACCACCAAATGAGTTTTCTAAAACACTTCGGTTTTGCCATCAACATCTTCCCCTCTAAATCAGGCTTCCTTTCCCTGCAGTTCTTAGCTAGCCATTTAAAACTCTCCCTAGCAAGGGGTACCTGGGTGGCTCAGTGGGTTAAAACTCTCCCTAGCATCCTTTGTATTTATCTTTACCACCTCATCTCCTACTTCACTCCAGCGAAACCCAAACTGGTCTATCACAGATCCCTTGATTCTCACCTTCTGGCCTACCTGGAATCCCTGCTCTTCTGTGTGTGAAGTCTTGCCCTTCTCTCAAAGCCTAACTCAGTCCTAGTCCTCTGTGTGTGCTATAGTGGACAGTAAAAGAGCTTGGGGTCCATTGCCCAGTTCTGGCACTTACTTGGTGCCTAACTGGGTGAGTCACTAAAATTTTGCATTAGAAACCTTGATCACCTCCTTTATAAAATGAGGCTGATAATACATCGGAAATAATTGTAAGGGTTATTGAGATTGTCCAAAGGTAAAACATGGTTTAATATGTCCAGTTTTATATATCTCCTTATCTTCCCACAGGATTAAGCAAGCTCCATGCTTAATCCTCTTTGTATTATTTACACCCAATACAAAGAAAAGACTCACTAAAAATACAGGACTACGGAAAAATGGATCATCATATCACTCTGACCCCCCTCCATTCCTTAATGGACCCAGAACCCAAATAATCTCACAGCCAGAAACTATAACTCTCTCTCATATATTCACCAGAATCCTTCCCTTTTCCTCCTCTCCCATCATTCATGCAACAACCCTTAACTTATTTTCTGCACAACCCACTTAACCTGCCTCTTAGCCACTCATCCTTCCCTTCCCTCAGTCAGAGACACACTTATCAGTAGTGCCTGTTGCCTGCTCTGCCCACCAGATGCCTTCGAACAGTGGCCTGGTGACTACCAGTCTTCTTCCAGACCCAGTCACAAGAAGGCTGCATCTAGGCTCACATTCTACAACTGACAGCAAGTGGGGGAGGGAATGTCTCACCCCCACAGGGATGGCAGGATAAAATAACAGGAAGTTGCCTCCCATCCCCTCTGCAGCTGGAGTGATAACAGCTGCCATCAGAGTCCAGAAAGCAAAAGAGTCAAGAGGAAAGCTGAAAACAGGCAGGGGCTGAAACAGTAATGTTCATACCAGGGGTTTCAGAGTGGGTGAGAAGGAACCAGTGGGTAAGATTTCAGCCTCCTCCCTGCACTCTTCTGCTCCCCCTTAGCAAGAGTTAGAGCTTCTCTTTTCTACATTTAGGCTTCAGCATAATGGTTTATTTAAAAAAAAAAAAAAGTCTGCATATGTATACTGACCTCTGGGTATCTTGGAGAAGCCCCCAAAGGATTAGAACAATGCAACAGAAGTGAAATAGGATGCCTGACTAGCGGATACCTGGAATTTCCCCACTATCTTGGATTCTAGCTGGCTTAATGGAAAAGTCCATTTATAACTCCTGTGATTTCAACACTGATTAGTTCTGTAGGTCTAGATATCTATTGTCCACCTAGTTCTTCCTATGGTTAGCCTTACCTTTAGTACCTATGAGTTGTGCCAGATACTAACACTATGGGGTATGGGTGGGGAGAGGAACATTTTGAAAGCAGGAGACACCCTACAGAGAGTAACAAAAATAGAACTTGAAATAGACCCCATAGGTCATCTGATGCAACCCCCATTGGATGCCCTTCTATAGCATTCCTGACAAATAGCCTCCTTGTACGCCCTGCTTGGATTCACCTGGTAACAAGGAGCATACGAACTCAGAGAGCAGCCCACCACTCAAAATCTTTCTCCTAGCAAGCAGTTCCTGCTTTTCTGACTTTGTCTTCCAAAGACTCGGTCTTGTGTCTTATTTAATCCTCATAACCATTCATTAAGCTGTGTTATTATCCCCCCTTTTAAAGTAAGGAATCAAAGGCTCAGCAAGGTTATATAAGTAAATTGCTCCAGAATACCTAGAACTGGGATTGAAACCAAAGTCTCTGACTACAAGCCTTTTTCTCTTTATACACCTGAAGCCTTGCCTGTCCACAGTCTACCCTTTTTCAGTTCTGTCCTCCCGAGTAACAGGGAGCAGGCTAACTCTTCATTCCTCATCCCCAAGCCAGTGCAGGCACATGCCCCACTTAGTTTATTTAGATGCAGATACCAAGAGAGGTTCACCTGACTCATCAAGGTCACATCACATGCCTGTCTGGCCTTCACAGGCTTCCAGCAGCCGCTCTCGAGAACACTGTCCTGATCATTCTTGACTTTCCTTTCAAAACACTTGAATGTGTCCCTTTACTAGGGAACAAAGCCCAAACTCTCTTTGGGTATCCAAAGGCCCTTACATCCCTTACATCCTGGTCTCCAACTTACCTTTCTACACTTAGTGATCCACTCTTCTTCATACTCCCGTGTTGTGCAAAGTTGGCACCCATATTCCCTAGTAAATTTTTTCCTTAATCTGATTTTTGCCCATTTCTAGTAACATCTACCTCACGGGATTTTGTGAGGATTTGAGGAGACATCATGGGCAAGGTGATAGAGCACATTGCCTGACACATAAGACATCAGTAAAGATAGTTTCCTTTTTTTTATGCCACAAAACAAAACAGTTTTCTTACGCCACAAAACAGTAGTATTATTTTTAGAGAGGGCTTATATCCCTCACTAAGTTCCTGAGGACAGGATGCCAATTTGTGTTATCTTTAAGTTCTTTAGGAAATCCAAAGCCCTGCTTCACCCTATAGACATTCAATAGAAATTCACTGGTACTGACTGACTGAATGAATGAATGAATGCTGTCTTTTGCTTAAAACTTTTCACCTGCCAGGAGCTACCTCTTTAGAAACTGGTAGCTCTGGAGAGCTACCAGAGAGCTCTAGATCTCTAGAGAGCTCTAGCTCTCTCAGGAAGAACTGGACCAAAGTTGTTTTAAAGGATGTGGGTGCCTCAGATTCTTCTTACCCTAGTCACACTGCTAAACACAGAGTGAGTTGGACACATGGTATAAATCATGAACCCAAATTCAAATGAAACAAGCCTAGCTTTAGAATTCTTTCTAAAGGAAATTGCGGCTTATTCCGTCTGATTCTAAGCAGGGCATTGGTGATAACCCAGACACCATTTTAATATCCTTTAGCTGGATACTAGGCCACTGATATCATCTATGAAACCAACGTTCCTCCCTATTCCCTTCCTGCCCATGGAGACAGGTTAGAAAGAAGACTGGTATCTCCCTTCAAGTAGGGTCTTATTTCAACAACTCTTCCCTTCCAACCCGGATTGTCCTCATTATTCTCTGGTTACCTGCCAGACAAATCCAAAAACCCAGCTACATTCAATTACCCATTTTATTATTCTATTTATAAATGGAAAACAACTTTAAAAATAGAGACTATTGCTTTTCATGGTCCTTGATTAATGTTCAATTAATGGCTATACTAAACAAATTGAATTCCCTTAAATAGTTAAGTCCATTTACAAACATAGTTAATTGAATTTCCTAAAAAGCGTGTCTGGTTCCTAGACTCTGAGAGAGTCCAGAGATGGCTGGTCAGTCCTTCCAGGACACAGCAACAATTCCTCTCTTCTGTTCCATGCAGATGATGGGCAGAGGGTTCTTCCCAAGCAGGCCAAACCCAGGCTGTCCAGGGATGACAAGTCACTGCCATTCCTTCTTACAAACAGGCACTGTGCACAAAGCCTTTTTAGAGGTCCTGGGAATGTACCCAATCAACAGCAGAGCATTATTCATAACCAGTAACTCTCACTTTAATTTTCATCTGCCACAATATTTAGTAAGGCTCATTTTTCAAATACGATATCATGGCTCACTACTAATCAAAATTTACCCCCCTGGAGAGTTGTAGTGTACCCCATTCTCTGGACGACTGCCACATATGATTCCCAGACCCCAGACTAATCCATTAATTTCTACCCCACTCACCTTTTCACCTGGACAATCATTAATTTACTGTTGATTTATTCAGTCTCTCCTAATCCTTAACTAGAATCCTTCTACTTAACTAGAATTTACATTTTAAATGGCAGCTTAGATTTCATTGAAACTTCTAGGGGGATGAAGAGGAATGGGTTTTAGTAAGCACAGATGTAAAATGAAGATGGGACGACTTGTTCAAATAAATGCTTTTGTTAAAGGGACTTTTGTGGCAAGTCGAAACTAGTTGAGGATTAACAAATCTTTAGGCTAAAGCATCTTATCTCCCAAATCCTATAAAAATGAGGTTCTCTCCTGCTTTCCCTAGCTCCTCCAGATTCTATCTCCAGAAATACCTTTTCACTGAAGGATGCTGACTGTGTAGCATGTGAATTGCCAGTAATTAGTATGGTGGTTTGTTAAACTAGCTGGGGTATTAAGGAGGCAAAGAGAAAGTGGCTCAGCCATCACTTTAGTATGTCTGTCTTTAAGTGTTTTGAACCTTGTTTCTCTTATTTCACCCTGATATAATTTCCATTTGACCCTATATTGCCCGAATTCTGAATTAATCATAGTGTAATAGCCATAGAACTACCTTCTCTATTGTAAGATGCTACTCTGAAAAAGATCATCACCCATTCCTGAATAAGAGGAAGTGTAAGAAATAGCACCTCCTCTTTGGTAAAATTAAATAAAGCACGGAGTTCTAAGACATAGGATCACTTGACATTTTTGACACTTAGCATAAGACAGAGGATCACTTCATCATCTATAAATGGGATGACATCAATGCTAAAGAAAGCACTGGAGTAGAGCCACAAACCCCTGGATGCTGCCAACCCCACAGCTTCCTTCTGACAGAGTCCAAAATGGTTCTTCACAGAATTCTCAGTTAGCAGCCCGAGATCTTTGAACGGTACTGACTGGACCATGGATTCCTACCTGAATCAAAGATGGTCGAGTATAAACTTGCCAACAGCATGGAGCAAACAAGCATGGGTACTCACCAGCAGAGTTGCCTACTAACTAGTCTCAGTGGCCCCATCAGATTCTCTCTCAAGATAGTGAATGTGAGACACATTAAAAAATAATAATAATAACAACAACCCAGAGAGTAAAGCAGAAAGAAGCAGAGAGGGACATAGAATGAAGGCAAGAAACAGAAGCATGAGTAAGTAGCATTATGAAGTCTAGAAAGTCTAGAAAGTGAACCATGAGACCATAAACCCCAAAAGACTAGTGGAAAGTAGCAGCAGAAGTAATAGTGAAAGAACGAGGATAATAAAAATGATGATAATAGGAAACACCAATTTCTCTCTGGTACTATTTTTTTCTTTTTTCTTTTTTTTTTAAAGATTTTTTTTATTTATTTGACAGGCAGAGATCACAAGTAGGCAGAAGGCAGGCAGAGAGGAGAAAGCAGGCTCCCCACAGAGCAGGGAGCCCGATGTGGGGCTCGATCCCAGAACCCTGGGATCATGACCTGAGCCGAAGGCAGAGGCTTTAACCCACGAGCCACCCAGGCGCCCCTGGTACTATTTAAATGCTATAAATATATTAACTCCAATCTTCTGAGGTCTGTTTCCATTTCACAGATGAGGAAACTAGGCCACAAAAGGCTAAGTAACTTGCCCAAAGTCCCATGCTAGAGTGAGTCAACCCAGCTGAGCACTAGAGTCTGTGTTAAGAGGGAAGCTGAGTTACCAAGAATAATAGACACATAGCCTTACTGTTGAATATTTAACCATGCTCCTGTTCTTATGAGGCTTGATGATTCAGTGGTTTCCGGCATTTCCTTCATTCCCTGGATAGTCTCACGCTAAATCTCCACCACTTGAGGTAATCTGAACTCCTGAAATAATCTAGCACTGGAACTTCAAATGAGACAATAAATGTGAGAGCATTTTACCTTCCCTGAAATAAATGGCCCAAGTGAGGTGTTTTTATTCTGAAAGAAGGTGAAAGTTCTGAAGATGCAGTCCGGTGATCAAGATTGAATTTTTCTCGTAATCACATCGCTCTGCAACATAGCTTTGCATCAGGCTCAGTCTGTCTTGGTGGTATATTTTTCCACGCACTGTGGGAATTTTAGAGCGTGTTCGTTTTCAACATGTAATTATCATTACATATTAATTAAATATAATTATATTAATTACATGACCCTGTTCTACCTCATTCCTTCCCTAAGCAGCTAGAGCGAAGAGGCTATGATTACAGGGGCAATGAACAAAGACCCAAAGAAAAGCAGCTCGAATATTGTTTTATCCTTCCACCACCTCTCACAACAGTAATCAGATCGCTTAGGGTATTGAAGGAGTTTTAATTTATTCTAACTCTAATGAAAAATCAGGCCATACATTACTACCATCTTCTTTTTTCACAAAAAAACTAAAAACTTTTCTCGATAAACCCCATTTTGCTTTTATTTAGCCCATTCGTGAGAGTGCCCACAGATGTGATGACAGGTGATGCTTTCTTACAGGGCTCCTTTGCAGGGTTCTGAGCTTTGCTTTCAAAAGGGCAATCAGTGGACATTGTGAATCAGTGCCTCCCTCAGCATGTTAAGGAGGGAAAAAGTTGGAGCTTAGAGTCAACCCTCCCTTAGCAGAGGTTGAGTAGCAAGACATTGAAGTCTGCTGAAATACTAGCAGAAAATTTAGAACTTTCTGTGTTGTACTAAAAATTATTTCCATATGGTATCATTGTTTGAAAAGTTGTTAGCGTTGGGCATTTAATCCTGATTTGTTCAACGCACTGGCTTCTCAGTGCTCCTAGAAGGTAATAAACATGTAAAAGAAAATAATCACCCCTTTCCAAAATGCCACTCAAAATCCCCTGACTTTACCTCATAATGAGGACTAATCTTATAAGGATCAGCTTTCTTTGTCCTGTCCTATTTTAGATATCGGGGTTGTGTTCCGTTGCCTTCTAAAGCTTTATTTATTTATAGAATAAAAGAGTCATATGTGTGGAAATAATAACACTTTTGTCAGAAAGTCAGGCAGCAACTTGGAAGCTCCAGGGTCCAAGTGCCACTTTCAGCGGAGCACACTTCTACAGACTTGGAGAGAGAAAAGAGAAAGAAATCGCGTACCCTATAGCAGAGACCCTAAGACTATAAATAAGCAAATTATCAAACAGTCTGCGTTGTTCACCCCAGCAGAGTCTCTCAGCTCTGAAATGTCCCTGCCTACTCCCCATATACACTCTCCCTTCCCCCTAACTAATGTCTCACTGACCAGAAATAGATAAAAAAAAGCCCGAACTATTCTTTCCTGTGACCCTCTGACTCAACCTCCATAAGACATTTAATGTTGGGTGCCTGGGTGGCTCAGCGGGTTAAGCCACTGCCTTCGGCTCAGGTCATGATCCCAGGGTCCTGGGATCGAGTCCCACATCGGGCTCCTTGCTCAGCGGGGGAGCCTGCTTCTCTCTCTGCCTCTCCCTGCCACTCTGCCTGCTTGTGCGCGCGCTCTCTCTCTCTCTGACAAATAAATAAATAAAATCTTTAAAAAAAAAAAAAAGACATTTAATGTTAAACTTTAAACACCTTTGTTGGTAACCCTTTCATGTTTTCTGAGAACTAAGTCCTAGAACCTGATTTAATCTTCTCAGCAAATCTAAAGGTAGGTGCAGTTATTATCACAACCTTCCAGATAAAGAAACTGAACTGGTTTTAGAGGCAGAACTTGCTCCATGGGCGGGAGATGTGTGGAGTCACAAAGGGTCCATGCTTAGAGGGGCCCCATACTTGGTTTAATCCGCTGTCGCCATCTTGAAATTCGAAATTCCTTAAAGGGCCCCACATTTTCATTTTGTACTGGGTCCCACAGAATACATAGTTTATCGTTTCTAGAAGGAGTTAATTTCCCTAGGTCCCTTTATTGGTTTTCTAGGGTTGCCATAATGAATTACTGCGGATTGGGTGCCTTTAGGCAACAGAAATTTTTTTCCTCACAATTCTGCCAGCTGGAAATCTATCAGTGTCAGCAAGATTGCTTTCTTCTGAAGCTGCTCTCCTCGGCTTGTGGATGGCTTCCCCCTCTCTTTGTCTTCACATGGTCTTCAGGATTAAGGCCTATCCTATGACTTCGTTTTAACCTAATAACCTCTTTAAAGACCCTATCTCTGAATTCAGTCACATTCTGAGGTAGTAGGCATTAGGTCTTTGATATCCAAAGGGGGGGGCAGGTAAGGAGAGGACAGTTGGAGAAACAACTCAGCCCATAAGAGTCCCATAACAGGGGCTCCCGGGTGACTCAGTGGGTTAAAGCCTCTGCTTTCGGCTCAGGTCATGATCCCGGGGTCCTGGGATCAAGCCTTGCATCGGGTTCTCTGCTCAGTGGGGAGCCTGCTTCCCTCTCTCTCTCTGCCTGCCTCTCTGCCTACTTGTGATCTCTGTCAAAGAAATAAAATCTTTAAAAAAAAAAAAAGAATCCCATAACAACCGGGGGTGCGTGGAAGAGCCTCTAAGATTTGTTCTCTTCATTATTCTCTATGTGTCTTCACAAATACCTATGTGAGTTGTAAAAGTGTCTCTTATCACCCTTAGGAGAAGCAGAGGCATAGAAAGGTCAGTACTTGCTATCGTGAAACTAAATGGCAATACAGGAAATGCATTAGTAGTACGATGTCAGCGCGGGGTTGAAACTTCAGCTCTCCTGGCACTGAGTCCCCTGCTGGCCCGGTACCACCTTTCACAACCTACACACACAGACACTGATGCCAGGGAAGACGGGCCCTCTCTACAATTATAGGTTCTGGACTCTTTGCCTTTGGTAGATTTCAAAATAGCACAGTTGACTGTTTCTAGCCAGGAAGAAAAAATCATTACTCTTCTCCTCACAAGTTACACAAAGGCACCTCTGTGGACTACATCCAACGTACCATTGTGTTACGGTTTTATCTCGTTCTTCCACTGGCTCCAAGCTGTGAGTGTGAGCAGGGAGAAGTGAGTTTGTGGAGATTAATAGGAGAGTAAGGTAACTCATTTAAATGATAAAACAGGAAACCCGTCTCCAGTTTGGACATAGATAGTGTTGGAATATGAACAGATCTGGAGTCCGGACCAAAGACTTGGGCAGTATTAAAATATGGTGTGCCAAGGCAGTGGGCAAGGGAGGCACCAGATTTCTTCTTTTAAAAGAAAAGCGTTCTTGACGCCTGCTGGGCAGGGAAAGCATTTATCGTGCTTTGGCTTGCAGGTACAGTGATGTGGGAAGGGTCAGAGAGGAGGGACAGGGCTTTGGTCTTAGCCCTGGCCTTGATGCTAATGGTGGGCAGGATACTTCACCTCTCCAGACTCAACCTTCTTTTCGGCAACATGGTGCTTTCAAGTCTCATGCTTGTCTCTCAAATTTAGTATTGTTGATGGGGTGTAGCAAGTTCTCTTTGCAAAAACAAGAGAGCATGGCATATGCATATAGTTTTTCATTGATAGTTCTCAGTTACGGTAATGTGATCTTTTATAATTTATTAGTTTTTAAAAAGACATTTTCCTGGAAGATTAGAAAACCATACATCAGCAGTGAAACCAGACAATACTATGACCAGATGATCAAAACTAACATGACTAATGAGGGGAAGATGGACTTTGTATGACTGCAGATATGATGCCCTGAGAAGGACACAATACCACTTAGGTGATTTTCTGGGCCAAGATGCATAGTATGAATCAAATCATGGGGAGACATCAAACAAGCCCAAACTGAGGACCTTTTGTAAAATGATTGGTCTAATCTTAAAAATGTCAATGGCATGAAAGTGAAAGAAAATTTGAGGAAGCCATCCAGATGAAAGCAGGTTAAGAAGACAAATTACGCACAAGTAAAAGTCGTCTTATATATTCCAATGGGAATATATATATATTCTAATAATATATTAAGAATATATTAATATATTATTATTAATAATATATTAGAATAATATATATTAGAATAATGTATAATATTATATATAATATAGATTATATATAATATATAATATATAATATATAATAATACATAATATATAATAGAATAATATATATTCTAATAATATATTAAGAACATATTCTAAATATTTTGAGCTGCTTAATTAACCAACCCTGGAACCAGCCTGGCTGCAGACATTTTGTCACGTGATGTAATAAACATCCTTATTCTTTAAGCCAGTATTGCTTAGTATCTGTTACAGACAAAAGCATCCCAACAGTTAAACCTCTATTTTTAAACAAGATAATGTGGCCATTTGCACTGCTCACTTATCAAACACATGTAGCAAAAGTTCTTCCAAAGGAAAAAAGTCATGGGACCAAATCTGGGTTTTGAGCATGTGGTGAGGTCACTAGCCAGAAGCTAACGGGAACACGAGTTTCTAGATTGGGACAGGCAGTTCCAGTCATGCCCAGAAACTGAGAATGGGAAGGCCAGTCTTACTTTCTGGAACATTCTGACTCTGGAATAAGTACTGGGATTTAGATTTGCTTTGGCTTCCAGAGGGGGATTCAATATGGGGAATAGACAAGGTGGAGGAAGCAGTAAAAGCTGTAGCTCAGTATCCATGCCTCATGTATAGGCTGGGTGAAAAGTGGACCATTGGCCTTTCCAAGCCTAGGTTAATGACCTTTGCATCAGTGTGACTTCTAGGAATAGTGATCAGTGGCAGAGATGATGCCAAAGAAGGGCAACGTGGCAGGTGGTGTCTGAAAGCTACAGCACTGGTGGAGGCTGAACTTGACAAATCAATGTTAGTTCACTGATTCGTTAATAAACCTTTATCAAGCACTTGCTATTTCTAAGTAATGTTGTAGATGCTGAAAATACAGGGCTTACCATGGCATTGTTCCTGCTTTCACAGAATTTACGATCCATGTTTGGAAGGCTGTGTGTCACACGAAAAGGCTACAGACACTGTACTCAGATAGATGAAGATTCAAGTCCTGACTCTTCCATTTACAGTGGGACAATGGACTTATCCTCTCTGTGCCTTAGTTACCTTATGTAGAAGAATGGAGATAATGGTGTGCCTGGGTGGCTCAGTCAGTTGGACATCCTACTCTTGATTTCAGCTCGGTCATGGTCTCAGGGTTGTGAGATGGAGCTCTGTGTTGGGCTCCACTCTTAATGGGAGGTCTGTTTCTCTCCTTCTCCTTCTGCCCCTCCCCCAGCTTGTGTGTGTTCTCTCTCTATCTCTAAAATAAATAAATAAATCTTAAAAAAAAAGAATGAGGATAACAATAATATATGACTCATCAATTCACTCTGAGAATTAAATAATGAAATGTGTAAGAAGTGTTTCACATAGTGCATTAAACATAGTAATCATTTGATAAACATTATCATTTTTATTATTATATGTGTAGTTATTGTTACATTATCAGTTAATAACAATCATTGTTACTGTTGCTATTTACATTCGTGCTCTTCTTGTGCTGAAGGATAGAATTTTGCTGATAAATCTGAGTGCAGCCTTATCTGCAAGGCCACCAAAGGAGGTCAGGTTGATATGTTCAGAGACTTGCCTCAAACGCACTAACTGCCCTCTTTTCCTCAACACCTTTGATGTACACACAAGAAAGCGTGAGTGTGAGAGGCTGTGAAGGTCTTGGAAGCCCCAGGACTATTGTCTCCTCACATCAGCCATATTCTTACCTGGAGAGATTACTTCCATCTGAGAGGGAGCAATGTACTTTTCCAAATGCAAAGAAAACATTCACGTTGGGAAGGAATTTGTGTCATTAAAAACTCCAAGAGCCGGGGGCTTTTCAGTCACTTGATTTGCTATGAAAGATCTTTCCATTTCTCCCTAATGCTTCACTGACCATATTTTTGAGGAAGAAAATAAGAAAATGAGAAACAAATTATTCCTACATACACACTTAAGAACATTAACTGTGCAGTGTGGACAGAATATCACATGTGGTATTATTCTGAAAAGGCCTGGATCTCATCAAGTACAAGTACAGGAGGACGTTTGGCCATGTATGAGACTGCTTCTTAGTCAAGTGCTCTTCATCTGGTAAACTCAAATGTCGCAATAGACACTACTGCTTGTTCTTATTCAGGAAAGGAAAATAACCACACAAACAACACAGGCATTTGGTAAAGTTCTAAAAGAACTCCCTTAATTCCAACATGCATAGCTTCTTTTTCTACCTAGGCCATGTATCGGTCAAATGCATTTAATTATGTACTTGATAATACACTTATTAAAACTTTTACTTGCTACCATTTAATTCCAAAATGGCTGTTACCCATAAATTAAAATTTGTCTGGATCCGTTTACAAAAGAAAATAAAACTCATTTGTCTTGTTTACATATACTTTTTAAAAAAAAATCAAACTAGACTTTGAAAAGTAATTATCTCATCCACCTCTATCTCCACCTACTCAGTTTCCCTCCTTGGATCTACAACTAAGAGTCTGGAACAATATAGACCATAGATTAGGCTGTTAGCCATTCCTTGATGCCATTGAACATCCAGGCTTTTTTTTTTTTTTTTAAATCTCTTGTGGTATCTATCCATCAGCCTTGCCCTAAGGGTTGTAAGGCCAAACTAGATTGTACATTCCTTTCATGGTTGCAAGAGGACCTAAGGAATTTCAAGCACCAAATGTGCACACAGTGAAATCCGAAAGTAAAATAAGAGATTTTTCCTTCTACTATCTCTTTTTAAGGTAAAGGAAAGTTGCTCAGACACTTCCCCTCCCCTGGTAGATATACTCTCAGGTTTCACTGGTCAGAAATGAATCACATGTTTGCTTCTAAACCAATCATTAACAAAGGGGTCAGGGCCTTGTGTAAGCCAATTAGGATCTGATCCCCAGTGGTACGGGGCAAGGCTACCTCTCTCAACAGTAAGAAGGGGAAGTGAGGCATGGCGGCTGGGTAGTCATTGCTACATTATTATGAACTTTGCTTTATTTGTTAGGCTATATCACTTGGAGATTATATCAGTAAAATCAGTCAATTTTAAATCAAGAAGAAAGAAAAACCCATCATCCCAAGCAGTCAAACAAAAACTGATGTATCACTTGGTCAGTAACTATTCTATGACACAGAGTTTTAATGAGTCTTCTCAAATGCATGTAGAAAAAGAGATTCAAAAACTGAAATTTTAAAAAAATTAAAAATTAAAAACTAAGATGGTTTCAGACCTTATGAAGTGAAGACAAAATTGAAGCTAATCTCCTAGGTGACTAACAGGCCCTCTGACAGAGGAGCTGTCCCGTCTCTCACACCCACCCACACTTACACATACCACCCCTCACTGTAAACTAAATGTCCTATGGAAATCTTTACCTTTCCCCAATTCTGCGGGATGGCATGCCTGGGACCCTTAATTTGAAGATACCGTCTCATCTACCTCTAATTTAAGGTGAACAATATAACCTTGGACTCAATTTCACCTGCCAGTGAATTTAGTTTTGCTGCCTTGAGACTTAGTAAGTCCCAAACACCTGAGTTCATTTGTTCCCACCAATTTGCCCTCTCCTCTCTAGCCTAGGGTGATTATACAGTCTGTGTGAATGAATCCAGTCATGTAACTGGGAAACTCATTTGCCCTACGTGGAGCATCTTTTTCTCCTCTTCTTCTAATCCTTTATCCAAGTGCAAACCTCTTACAGATCTAGCTAGCCCTTTTCCTCCTATGGTTACCTATCCTTTTTAAACTTTTACTCCTTCACCCTGGATATAGTTCATTCCTTTTCAGACTTTTAGCATTCGGAACAAAATAATCTCTCAGGAAATTTTGCTCAGTAATTATGATGCTAGTGTCCCCCCTTTCAAATGGACATATTTTCTGATATGTGTACAGGTAATGTGGTGTCCATATAATCCTAGTTTAGTCTCTGCTCTTGTGGAGCTTACATTTCAACAGAGACAGATGAATAATAAACCTAATAAATGAATAAATTATATATATGTTAGAAATCATAACAAAATAAAAGAGGACAATTGGGAGGGCTGGAATGGGGATGGGAGGATTGCAATATGAAACATGATGGTCATATAGGTCTCATTAAGATGACGCCTTTAAAAGTTGAGATATGATTCACATACTATAGAATCACTGTTTTAAAGTATACAAATGCAGTAATATTTAGTATATTGACAAGGCTGTGCAACCATCACCACTATTGAATTCCAGAATATTTCATCACTCTAGAAAGAAATCCTGTACTCATTGGTAGTCATTCCCTCCCCGCCTGCCGCCAGCCGTTAATCTACCTTGTCTCCATGAATTTACCTATTCTGGACATTTCATGCAAATGGGATCATACAATATGTCACCTTTTGTGTCTGGCTTCCTTCACTTAGCATAATGTTTTCAAGGGTCATCCATGTTGTGGCATGTATCAGTATTTCATCCTTCTTTTGTGGTTAAGTAAACACTTCGTTGTATGGGTAGACTATATTTTGTTTACTATTGGTTGATGGTTATTTGGATGGTTTCTAGTTTTTAGTTGTTAAGAAATGCTGCTAGGAACATTCATCTACAGGTTTTTGTGTGGACTTATGTTTTTTAATTCTTTTGGCTATATATCCAGGAGTGAAACTACTGGGTCATATGGTAACTCTACATTAACTTTTTGAGGAATTGTTTTTCTGAGAGACTATTTCATTTTACTCTGCCATTAGGAGTATATCAAGTTTCCAATTTCTACACATGCTCACCAACACTTACCATTATCTGCCCTTTTTATTATAGCCAAGGGGATGACATTTGAACTAAGATTTAAAGGCAACATGGAAGTGAGCCATGTGTGTATTCAGGGCACAGACTGGCAGGCAGAGAGACAGCCGGGGCAAAGCCCTTGAGGTGAGAGTATGCCTGACGTGCTCCAGCAACAGCAAGATGGACAGCGAAAGTGGAGTGCTGTGATCGAGGGGACAAGTGGAGCAGAATGAGGTGAGAGCCAATGGAGGGCCAAGTACAGGTTGCTGAAGGCCATTGTCAGGATTTTGGTTTCGTTTTAAAAGAAATGGTAAGCCACAGAAAGATTTTGGAGCAGAGGGGTGATGTGATTTTACCTACATCATAACAGTATCATTCTGACTGCTGAATTATATGTGGACAAGGGTGGAATCAGGAGAATCAATGAGAGAATTGGTAAAATTTTGCAATAACAGTGATGTTATTATTAAGAGCAGTTATTGTCAAGGAGATGGTGAGGAGAGCTTGAATTCTGCATATGCTTTAAGGTAGAACCAAAAGATTTCCTGCCAGACCTCAAGTGGAACATGAGAAAGAAAGGAATCAAAATTTGTGCTTCAGTGACTTTCTTTCCTTTCTTTCTTTCTCTCTCTCTCTCCTTCCTTCCTTCCTTCAGAGAGAGAGAGAGAGAGAGAGAGAGAAAGAGAGTGAGAGTGAGCAGGGGTGGAGGGGCAGAGGGAGAGGGAGGGAGAATCTCAAGTTGACTCGCCACTGACCGTGGACCAAGATGTGGGGCTCAATCTCAAGACCCTAAGATCATGACCTGAGACAAAATCAAGAGTCTTGTGCTTAACTGACTGAACCTCTCAGGCACCATCAGTGACTTTCATTTCTAGAAATAGTGTATCAAGAAGTATATTCAAATTCACTTTTTCTCGATTAAGTCAGATCAAAAGCTCTTTTTTTTTTTAAAGATTTTATTTATTTGACAGAGAAAGGGCGAGAGCAAGAGGGAACAATTAGGGAGAACTGCAGAGGGAGAGGGAGAAACAGGCTCTGCACCAAGCAGGGAGCTCAATGTCAGGACCCCGAGAGCATGACCTAAGCCAAAGGCAGAGGCTCAACCAACTGGGCCACCCAGGTGCCCCAGATTCAAAGCTCTTAATTAGGTAATCTCACATGTTTAAAATATTGTCCATGGTAGTAATAATAATAATAATACCCTACAACCTATTAAGTGTTGAGTCCTTTAATCCAACTATCTCATGAGGCATGTATTATCTTCCATTATTTATACATGTGTGAACAAAGACAGGATTAATAACTGACAGCTTCCCTAATTTTTGTCCCTGTTTCCAACTTAGGACCAACCCCTAACTATTATGAAGGATGCCCCCCTTCTAGTTAGCCCATCTACATCTCCCTCATGCCAATAGCCTTCAATCAAGACATACCTGAAGCCTTCCTCTTTTTTCACTGTTAAGCTTTCCCACTCCTCTGCCTTTCTTGAGTCTCTGTTAAGACACAAGTCATGGTGGCTGACTTGTTGCTATAGCAGGTTTGGAATAACTAGTCTTTATGCGTTCTCATTTGGTTAGTCTTCATTTGTTTCTCCCTGGGAGAAACTCCCTGGGAAAGGACTTTGAAGTTGAGACTCAAGTGTAGGTTTACTGGGGAAGAGTCTCTAGATATTCCCTGTGAAGGGGATGATGGGGACAAGACGGGGCAGAGAGAGAAGCTGCACTGTGACGTAGTTGCACTAGAGCTTTAATTACTCTCATGGGGAGCTGAGTCAGGTTGGCCCTTCAGAAATGTACCCTGGCCTGGATCACTTGTTGGATGCAGAGTACCCTTGGGAAAGGAGAGGAACCTTAGGCAGAGGAGATCTCTTTGACCACAGACAAGTTCCAGAGGAGATCCTAGCTGTGAACCCTCAGCAGCCAACACTCTGGGGAGCTGTGGAACAAGTGCTGGGATGGACTTCGGGACAGAGGGAGGGTGGAGATTAGAAGACCCTACCAGACACACAGTTGGCAGCAGATCATGACTCTAACGTAAGCTTTGGATCCAAGTTTAAATCTCCTTTCACTACTGTATAGCTGTCTTCACTCAAAGAAACATGACCAATGGAGACTTTGTGACCATTTATTTTCTGTCCTCCTCATCCAAAACCAAGACCATATTTGTAAAATGACTCTGACATTTTTTAGTAAGTGATTGTGTACATAGCTGTTGACTCAATTGAATATGGCATTTAAAAGATCTGAAATAAAACCCAACCAACCAAAGCAGTTAACTGAATTACCGCATAAAGGCATTTAGATCATCTTAATATTATGGTACTTTACTAAATGTTTCCCTCTCTCAATAGAGTAGAACATTGTGACATCCAGCTTTCTAGCTTGAGATGTTGGCAAATTGAAAAAAAACTGATGAGAAAATAGTACATTTCCCACTTTAAGGCTATACATGCCCTAGTGAAAATTATTCCATCTTAGTTTAGATATTAATAAAGCCTATCTAAGTAGTTAGTAAAATATTAATTTTATCCTTAAAATAATCTAGTTCCCTACCTTATTTTCATCACTAGTGTTATATGATTATTGCAGGACTTTTAACTTTAATTGAGTTAATTAAACTCAATACTTCCTTTTTGGTTTTATAAACAAAGCAGCTGATCCTGTATCTAGTAACTGGAATTTTCCTGAAGATAATCAAAAACATATACCAAGTTCTGTCTACCAGTTGGTCTGAATAGTCCCTTTAATATTTGTAAATAAATCTGAGACTTCAAAAAGAAAATCTGTCTGTTAGCATGTTCTCTCACAATCACACGACCTTTTGAATATATTACTCATCGTTCCCAGAGCTTTTGCCTTTTTCCCTTTTCTGTTTGTCCTGGAAATTCCCTCATTCATACTCACTTCTTTCTCCCTTCCTGCAAAAGGAATCATCTCTTGATTAACCTTGTATGGGATCTCAGTCAAATTGTAATTCCAGGTAGTTTTGCCCGTAGCATAGCATAGCATAGTGGTTCTTAAACCTGTAGTCCTAAGACTTGTTAAGGGAATCTATTAAAACAGAAGATATTCGAGATTCATCCAAGATCTAAAGATTCAGAATTTCTAGAGGTGAACCTCAGGCAAATGTATAACCGAATTTCTCTTTGTGGAATTCTGTTAGGTATCATAGCCCGAGAGCCACTCACAAGAAAATGTTGCATTTCTAGCAACTGATACAGTTTTCTGGCTTTAGAATGTCATGATGAAAGTGGTATTTGGGATAAATTCTTTTCTAACATTGTGTGTATCATAGCCTCTGGAGGAGGAAACGATAGGCTAGCTTTTCCCAGCAGTAATCCATTTGTATAATAATGCCTAGCAGAATGGAAACTTTATAAATGTAAGGAACAGGGGCTGTTTGAGAAAAATTGCTATAGAAGAATTAGAAGGACCTGGTGATTTCTAGAATGCTAAAGCCAAAAGATAGTAAAGGAGTTGAAGGTACCATTGAGAAAATGGCTATGATGGAAATTATTATTTTTTATGATGGAATTATTGAGCAAATATTAAGTGTAGCACAAGATGAGGTGATAGGGAGACCACAAAGATAAGAGCACATGATTTAATTTGCTTCAATAGGTATTTATTGAGTATCTGCTATGTGCACAGCATTATCCTAAAGCGTGCCAAGGCATGATTCCCAAATCTAGATTTGTATTATGTTTGGCTGGGGAGATTTTCTTTAAAAGATTTATTTATATTTATTTTAGAGAGAAAGAGAGCACACATGTGAGGCAGGGAGGGGCAGCGGGAGAAAGAGAATCTCCGGCACACTCCCTGCTGAGTGCAGAGCCTAAAGCAGGGTTGGATTCCACAACCCTGAGATCATGACCTGAGCTGAAATCAAAAATCGGAGGCTTACCTGACTGCGCCCCATCCCCCCACAGTTGCCCTCAGCTAGGGAGATTTTTGAGAATAAAGTTCCTGAACCTCACATTAGCTCTACTGAATCTAAGTATCTGGAGGTGAGATTGAAAACCTTTAGTGTATAAGGTTCCCCAAGTGATTCCAATGCACACCATCCATGGACCAGTTATTTGGCAATCAGAGACCACAAAAATGAGTGAGGCAGAGTCTTTTGAAAAGAATGCATAAGCTGTTATGTTGAGCAAAATGCCCTAGCAAGTTTCCTGACTCTGCCTTGTATTCATGGCTTCTAAGTTTTACCCAGATGTTTCTCTGAAATCCCTTTTCCTCATCTCTGCCATGAAAATATTCTCCACCCTTCAAGATCCATTCAAATGTGAGAAGAGCTGGGACCACATTCCCTGTCACCACCCTTCCAATCCCAAATCCATTACATAACCCAATATTGTAGAATCTACCCTTATAGTAACCACTGAACCCCTCATCTCCTTCCTAGCCTCATCTCCCCCTCATTAGCTCACCTGAACCACTAACTGGCCTTGTAGTTCATCCCTCACATTCCATCTGCCCTCCTCCAATGTATGTATGTATTTATTTATTTATTTGACAGACAGAGATCACAAGTAGGCAGAGAGGTGGGCAGAGAGAGAGAAGGAAGCAGGCTCTCCGCTGAGCAGAGAGCCCGATGCGGGGCTTGATCCCCGAGCCCTGAGATCATGACCTGAGCCGAAAGCAGTAAAACTGATAATGATGGAAAGAAGTTCGTTCTGTGCTTTTCTTTTTGAGGAAAATGGGGGAAGAAACAAGGAAGCTAATACTGGGTAGTCTCAGCGTCTTCAGCGTTGGAGGAGAAGATCCTAGTGCTTTGAAGTAAATGTGTAAACAATGTGTGGAATGATTCAAGATGTAATTGTGAGTCATAAGGGTAAAGATAAACTGTTTTCATTTTTTCTTTTTGTGAACAAGCAGTTTCCATATAACTACTATGTCTTTTGCCAAAAACCCAATAGTACTTTTTTGAAAAATATATTAACCAACATAATGCAAGAACAGCCAGAATTTTATTAAGGAGAAAGTCAGTAGGGTAACAGTAACTTCTAAATCTCTAGGAAGGTAACAAGTCTTCCACTTCCAAGTTCAAGAAAGGCGCAATGATCTCCCGGAGTTCCCACATTCTGCGGCGTCCAAGCATTGTGGGGAGCAAGCTTTCAAAGATAAACGTAGCATCAAAAAATAGGATGTAACATGAAAGTCCAGTGAAGGTGAGGACATAAAACATGATGAAAATCCTCAGTGCACGTTTCCTACAAGGAAAGAGAACATCTGCATTACGAACGTTCTGAAGAAAACCACACTGATGAGACTCCTGGTTCCACCCCCCAGGTAGCTCTATAACTTCAAGGAAGTAATTAAACTTCTCTTGACCTCTGTTGACATCCTCAAAAGAAGGAGCTTTGAATAGTTGAGCCTGTAAGTCCCTCCTAGGGCTGGCATTAGAATTTTAAGGTTCTATAGCCATGAGACAATGAAACCTTGGAAATTATGAGACCTTTGAAATGCTCCTCTCACATTCTAGCAGATTATTGACATCTTGACCTCACTTGCGAGGTATAGTGACACTGATTTGGAGGGAAATAAAGGACCAGGCCCTTAGATATTCCTGGAGATATAAAATGCAATGTGACAAATGGAGTCTAGCTCTATCACTAGTTTTGTTCCTGCACCAGACTTACCCTTTTAAGGTAAAACAAACCTTCTCAAGTCTTTCAGGACTCCTCCTTCTAGGCTGTACCTATGATGTATTTTATTTATTTGATTTTAAATCCTTGCATTATTATTTTCTAACTATAAACGCAATACAGGATTAGGGTAGAAGATCTGGAAGATCCAGAAAAACACAAAGAAGGAAAGAAGTGTCGCAGACAATCCAGCCACCTGGAGATAATGGCCATCGATAATATATTTCAGAAGAGAAAAATTTAGAGCACAGTTAAAGCTAGCTATGGATCTATTTTGTGATCCAAGTCAGTGGATTCTGTAAACCTGAGCTAAGTTGCTTGGCATTATTGCCACTGGCTGTCTCTTGCTAGTGACACAAATAGTTGCTTCTATTTCACATATTTTTTAAAATTAGAGATTTATTTATTTATTTCAGAGAGAGGGAGAGAGAGAACATGAGCAGGAGGTGCAGAGGGAGAGGGAATCTCAAGCAGACTCTGCACTGAGTGTGGACCACCATGCAGGGCTCGATCCTATGACCCCAAGATCATAACCTGAGCTGAAACCAGGAATCGGTTGCCTAACTGCCTATGCTATGCACGAGTCCCATCACATATTTTATTAGAGAGCCAATGTATTGATAAATACTCTAGTCAGAAGAAGCTTTGAGGGTTGCCCTGCCCTCAAGAAGGGCTAAATCTAGATTTGTTTTTTCTTATGAAAGGAAAAACGATTCACTACTAAAACATAGCTAGTAAATAAACACTGTTCTTCCTAAATTTCAAAGCCAGTCATCTTTGGAAATACCAAACTGGAACATTTTCAAAGAAACACATTTTAACATTATTTTTAAAGAGAAAAATCGTTTTTTAAAATTATGGATAATTTGGAAAACAGAGAAATGAAAAAGTTATAATCTATATATATAATCTATCATCAGCTAAGTTTTGTTTCTTTTTTCTTCTTTTCATTCATTCATTCTTTCTATTTTGTATGAATTTTTTGTCTTATTTTGTTTGTTTTTCTTTTGGTATAGAGTGTGTTCTTCCAGTTTTTTCTTTCCTTAAGTGAACACTCTGGGTATGGTTGGGTTCAGATTTATATTTATCTATCTATCTATCATCTATCTATCTATCTTTCAGATTTGTTTTTTGACACGACTGAATCATTTGAGTTTGATTTATAAGTCAATATAACTTAAAGTATTTTTAGATTTTCTATTATAAAAAAAGAACATGTGTAATTTATTTTTTAAAGTGCAGACTTTTTTTTTTTTGGAAAACGTCATAGCTACTAATTCAAAATACTTTCATATCACCTATGTAGAACTAAATATTTGTGTCATTAAATATTTTAGTAAAAAAATCTTATTCATTTTGAATTTACCTTCTTTTTTTTTAAAAAAAGATTTTATTTATTTATTTGATAGAGAGAGAGATCACAAGTAGGTAGAGCATCAGGCAGAGAGAGAGGGGGAAGCAGTCTCCCCGCTGAGCAGAAAGCCAGATGCAGGGCTCAATCCCAGGACCCTGAGATCACGACCTGAGCCGAAGGCAGAGGCTCAACCCACTGAGCCACCCAGGTGCCCCTTGAATTTATCTTCTTTCAAGAATAAAAATATTCTTTTAACTTTTTAAATGCTGTTTATCTATTTACATGTTTATTTTTCAATGTCTGCCATGCATAAAACCTTTAATCTTTTCCAAAATGTTCAGATTATTTGTGGAAAGTCTACAAGGGAACTGAAGAATTGGGGATTGTACCAAGAAGAGGTATCTTCTGAGCCTAAAAACAACAACAACAACACCTGCAAGATAAACCTCCTCAAAAAGATAATGTAAAAGTATGCTTCAGTGGAACCAGTACATTCCCAAGAAATGTAGTTAGACAAGAAATTGGTCAAAGTCTTTGGTGGTCTTAACTAGAGAGTATAATAATGTGATGAAAGATGGTCCACTCAACTGGATTGTAATCTGTCCATTTATATTTGATAATCATTTGATTATCAAGTGATAATCAAAAGGCATTTACTTGTTTGATTTTTGAGATATAATTTGCATACCATAAAATTTACCCTTTAAAGTGTATAATTCAGTGGCTTTTAGTTTATTCACAGGGTTGTACTGCCATCAACATTATCTAATTCCAGGAAATTGTCATCACCCCCAAAAGAAAGCCTGTACCCATGAACAGTCACTCCCTATTTCCCACTACCCTAAGGCTACTCATTTACTTACTGTCCACATGGATTTTCCTATTTTGGACACTTCACAGGAATGGAATCATATAATGTGTGGGCTTTTGTGTCTGACTTCTGTCATTTGGCATACTGTTTTCAAGGGTAATCCAAGTTGCGGCATGCATTAGTACTTTGTTCTTCTTTGTGGATGAACAATACTCCATTGTTTGGATACACCACATTTTGTTTACCTATTCATTAGCTGATGGATATTTGTATTGCTTCTATTTTTATGAATAATGCTGCTATGACTATTCATGTACAAGTTTTGTGTGGACGTATACTTTCAGTTCTTCTGGGTGCATACTTAGGAGTGGGTTGGTTGGTAGCTGCCCTATATTTAACAATTCCAGGAACTGTCAAATTGTTTTCCAAAATGGCTGCACCATTTTACAACCCCTCTAGCAATGTCTGAGGGTTTTCATTTCTCCACATCCTCTCCAATGCTTGTTATTATCTGTCCTTTCAATTGTAGTTGGCTTAGAGATGTAGAGGGGTACCTCGTGATTTTGATTTACATTTTCTTAATGACCAGTGGAGTGACTATCTTTTCATGTGTTTGTTGGCCATCTGTGTATCTTCTTTGAAGAAATGTCTATTCAAATCCTTTGCTCATATTAAAAGTTGGGTTGTTTCCCTTTCTGTTGTTGAGTTCTAAGACTTCTTTATCTATTCTGGATACTAAATCCTTAATTTTCAGAGTTCTGAAAAAGTTGATTCAATTTTTTTCAAGCTCTCTCATTGATTTTTATGGGGGAGGAAATTTCCTGGGGGTTTTTACTCCCCTATTTTCATTGGCATCACTCCTCACTTACTTATTAATTTACTATCAGTTCAGCATGGTGAAGATGTTTTATATTTCATGTCCCCAAATGACAAAGATGCCTGTCTTTTGGTAGTCATGGATTATTAGGAGGAAACAGATTTGAAATAATTTAATGGCAATTACATGTTGTAGGTTCTAGATCAGGATTATGTGTAAGGCAGAGTGCACCCACGAGACGTTGCTGAACATTCTAGTTGGATTGATTCTACTTCTGATTCTAAAGAATCAGAAAAGTTTTCTTAGAGGAGGGTACTACTCCAGGTATATACGATGGTCTGGCATCTTCAGAAAAGGATCCGAAGAGTCAGAATTTGCTAGGATGTATGTCTTTAATACCATACAAGGGAGAGGCATCCTGCCTGGTGAACAAAGGTTTTCAAATCCACTTGGCAGGTATGTTTCTTTGATGGAGGGGGCTGCATCTTAGCTTGCAGACGCCATCTTTTAAGATTTATGTATACATAGTTACCTAAAGCAGTAATAAAGAAATCTGTATCTATTTATCTAATGCAATAGATCTATAGCTAAAAATAATATGAAAAACACTATGACTCCAGAAAAATAGACTTTTAAAGAACAAGAAGAGATAATGTATAAAGGAAGATAAATTTTTAGTCATTCCTTGAAGAAATTCATCATACTATGGTTCATACATTTTGGGGGCCTTTGTCCAGCCCCAGGGGCTCCATTCTCTGACTTACCACACTGTAACGCTGGCAGGACGGTTCTGCACTGAAGGGGGTGGTGGAGCCTGAGGAAGCAGGGGCTCACTTTCTTCCATGACCATTTCTTCAGGACTCTGAGAGTCTGTTTTCCCTTCTTGCATTTGGTACATTCCCAGCTTTGTACTCATCAGAGTCATGTCTTTGTAAAAGTTCTGAAAAAAAATAGCAATCAACTATCATTTAAAAAATGATTTTAGAGGTCTGCTAGTCTTATTGTAGATGATGCAGAGTGCTTTTCCTCCAGAACACCTCAGGAGCCCACATTGCCAATCACATATGAGTCACATGAGGAGGTCATGGGCAAGTGCAAACTCACCTAATAGAAAGAGACTTACACATTCACAAAATAAGGTAGCAGCATGGTAGACACACATGCTAATCTTTAACTACTGACTTATTCATGTAGGAAGATAACTATCCTTATACTGAATTCATCTGTTCAATTTGTTCATCTATGCAAAACATATTGACTCCCACCAGGCACTATTCTAGGATACTGTGGTTAACAAAATAGATAAGGAATGTGCATTCTATTACATGTGCCTTTTTAAACCAAATGGCTAAGGAATTACATGCACATTTATAGGGGCTGGGGGAGAAGCAACACACACACACACACACTCACACACACACACACACACCTATGTATACACACACAGAAACACACATATACACATACATTACATACGATAGACTAGGATACATGCTAAAGAGAAAATATTAAGGTACAAAAACAGACACATAGATCAATGGAACAGAATAGAGAGCCCAGAAATAGACCCTCAAGTCTATGGTCAACTAATCTTCAACAAAGCAGGAAAGAATGTCCAATGGAAAAAAGACAGCCTCATCAATAAATGGTGTTGGGAAAATTGGACAGCCACATGCAGAAAAATGAAATTGGACCATTTCCTTACACCACACATGAAAATAGACTCAAAATGGATGAAGGACCTCAATGTGAGAAAGGAATCCATCAAAATCCTTGAGGAGAACACAGGCAGCAACCTCAGCTGCAGCAACATCTTCCTAGGAACATCACCAAAGGCAAGGGAAGCAAGGGCAAAAATGAACTATTGGGATTTCATCAAGATTAAATGCTTTTGTATAGCAAAGGAAACAGTTAACAAAACCAAAATACAACTGACAGAATGGGAGAAGATATTTGCAAAGGACATATCAGATAAAGGGCTAGTGTCCAAAATCTATAAAGAACTTAGCAAACTCAACACCCAAAGAACAAATAATCCAATCAAGAAATGGGCAGAAGACATGAACAAACATTTCTGCAAAGAAGACATCCAGATGGCCAACAGACACATGAAAAAGTGCTCCACATCACTCGGCATCAGGGAAATACAAATCAAAACCACAATGAGATATCACCTCACACCAGTCAGAATGGCTGAAATTAATAAATCAGGAAATGACAGATGCTGGTGAGGATGCAGAGAAAGGGTAACCCTCCTACACTGTTGGTGGGAATGCAAGCTTGTGCAACCACTCTGGAAAACAGCATGGAGGTTCCTCAAGAATTTGAAAATAGAACTACCCTATGACCCAGCAATTGCACTGCTGGGTATTTACCCTAAAGATACAAACGTAGTGATCCGAAGGGGCATGTGCACCTGAATGTTTATAGTAGCAATGTCTACAATAGCCAAACTATGGAAAGAACCTAGATGTCCATCAACAGATAAATGGATAAAGAAGATGTGGTATATATAAAAAATGGAATACTATGCAGCCATCAAAAGAAATGAAATCTTGCCATTTGCGAAGACATGGATGGAACTAGAGGGTATCATGCTTAGTGAAATAAGTCAATTGGAGAAAGACAACTATCATATGATCTCCCTGATATGAAGAAGTGGAGATGCAACATAGGGGGGTTAAGGGGGTAGGAGAAGAATAAATGAAACAAGATGGGATTGGGAGGGAGACAAACCATAAGTGACTCTTAATCTCACAAAACAAACTGAGGGTTAATGGGGGGAGGGGAGTTGGGAGGGAGGGGTGGGATTATGGACATTGGGGAGGGTATGTGCTATGGTGAGTGCTGTGAAGTGTGTAAACCTGGCGATTCACAGTCCTATACCCCTGGGGCTAATAATACATTATATGTTTATAAAAAATAAAAATTTTAAAAAAAATAAAAATAAATAAAAGGGAAAAAAAGAGAAAATAGTAAGATGATGAGTTAGAATAGCTGAGGTTTGTTGGTGGGACACTTACTCCAGATAGGGGGGTGATTAGGCACCTCTGAACAAGTGACAGTTTGACTCATTCATTTATTCTTTCATCCATTCACATTTACATCAAGATATTGTGGGAGGAGTTCAGATATGGAGCCATTTTTCTGGCTAGGGGAGATTATGGGAGGTCTGGAAGAGGCAACGACCTTTGAGCTGAGCCTTGAAGAACACATAACATGTCGACATAGAGGCTGAGCTCTAAGTGGAGGAGATGTAGAAGCAGCACAAGGCTGTGAGACCTGGGGAGTCCGCAGACTGCAAGCAGCTCCACCAAAAGCAGAGGGCCAGGAAGTGGAGAAAAAAGTGATAAGGAAAGAGAAAGAGAACAGTAGGTGGCACACTCTTAACTTCTAGAGAAAGAATGATCCCTATATTTGGATTTTATCATTATTTGACCTTGAGTTACTGTGAAATCTTACCTTCATTCTTGCAATGAGTTTTTCCTTTAATTCATGAGCTTCATTACAAGCATCTTCCTGAAAAGATACCCACAACTTTGGGTAAAACAGAAATTATATTTTTCTGGTTTATACCATGAAACGTCACTCATGTTGACACCACTTAGTTGTAAAGTGACTTCTTTGAAACTAACTTTCACTTAGTAAAATCCTTCCTCTCAGCAAATTCATAATATAATCATGGTAAATTGCAGGAGGAATCACCAAAAGATTAGTATAATTATTTTTAACATTTTAGGAGTATAAATTTATACAATAGCAGCTTATGATAAATCATCTTTTTCTCTATTGCTTATTCTTTCCTTGTGCCTTAATAAACTTCCAAGACACTAGGTGCTCCTGGGTGGCTCAGTTGGTTAAGCGTATGACCCTTGATTTTGGCTCAGGTCATGATCTCAGAGGTATAAAACTGAGCCCCATATTGGGCTCCATGCTGGATGTTGAGCCTGCTTTAAGATTCTCTTTCTCCCTCCCCTTCTCCCTATTCCTTTCCCCACACCTGTGTACATGTGTGTGCTCTCTCGCTCTCTCTAAAAAGAAAACAAACAAACTTCTAGAACACTAGTTGGAGAAACAGTATGTGTCAAAGAAAAAAAATTGTATTTCTTTTAAATATTTTAAAATTTATAATATATGAATATATGTTCTCATTATGTTAGTTTAAGTATTTGGACTTTGTAGTTTAACAAAAGAGCTACCCACTAAAGTGTCTGGTCCCTCTGGTTGGTTTCTTTCAGCAAGTTCAAGAGACAGGCTGAAAGCAAACTTTCTAAGACATGGATGCCAATTATACATATGTCAGGAATAAATAACTCTTTTAAGGTTTTTAACTAATCGTTTTATAATAGACTTGCAGGATACTTTGAAAGGCAGAGCAATAGCAGGAAGAACAGTGTTCTGGGATTCAAGAACATGGGTGCTAGAGGTGCCATTTCTAGAAATTTTTCTTAAACAAGTACTTGCAAAAGCAAGCAAGGATATGAATTGGTGAGGCAAAATTTGTGATAGCACATTTATTATAAAGCCCCAAATGCCCAATGAAATAAATTTAATAAGTCCAAAAATCAAATCCTACATTATATAAACAGTGAAAAGGTAAAATGACATCTAGTGGCATAGAAAGTTGCTGAAGAAAAATGCTAAGGGAAAACAGCAAGTTGCAAAAAATATATATAATACAATCCCATTTAAATTGTAAAGACAACATGTAAGCACAATGTATAGGAAAATTTAGAATATAAATGTACTAAAATATTCACTGTGTTTATCCTTGAGGGAGTGAACTTATTTTTCTTTTTTTTTTTTTTAAATAGGAAATAGTTCTATGTTTTAGTTATTAAAATAAGCATGCATTACTTTTGTTAGAAGAAAAGATACACATACTTTAATTTTAAAATGGGAGAGCAAGAATGAGACTGGTCTTTTCACCTGGAAATATGGGCAAATCACATCACATTTTTGAGTTATGCTTTTCTCCTCTGAAAATGAGGGTGTAGGCTACAAGATATTTCCCTGCTAGGCTAAAATACTGAGCCTATCTTTCATCCAGTTTTCAATTCCATTCACTAAAATTCTATAAATCTGAGATTCCCTTGAAGAACTGGTTTTCTTCCTTAATTATAATGCCATCATTACCTGGACATATTTGTTATCCATTTCTTCTATTTGCTTTTTAATTTCCATGATCTTCTCCTTTAAAACAAAAGGGCATAAGTCAAAAGTTGTAGTGATGTGTGGAATTGAAACCAAGAGAAGATTTTTAGAAGAAAGCTCATTTATGATCAAAAAGTTTGAGACTTGATAGCAACTGTTTTTTGTTTTGTTTTGTTTTGTTTGATACTGCTCTGGGTACTGATCTCCACAATCAACATTAAGTTGAATCAACAAGATAGAGTTGTCTACATCCTACGTTAAGTGACCCTTGAGCCTAAGCATTGTGCTAGTTGGAAACACGAAATAAACACTTACCCTCAAACAGCTTCCAGAGAGGGCCACCTGGGTGACTCAGATGGCTAAGCATCTACCTTGCAGCTCAGGTCAAGATCTCTGGGTCCTGGGATCGAGCCCCATGTTGGGCTTCCTACTCAAGGGGAATTCTGCTTCTCCCTGTCCTTCTGCCTCTCCCCTTGGTTCATGCTCTCTCTCTCTCTCTACCTCTTTCTCTCAAATGAATAAATAAAATCTTTTAAAAAACCCAGCTTCCAGAGAATGTATAGTTACACCCTTCTTTTACCAAGTTCAACCATCACCAACCCCTGAATTGTGTGACTTAATTATTTAGAAAGGAGTTGTGATCTTCTAATCACTTTTACTTGGTACCCTGGTTTACTTATATAGTAAATATCTTAATACAGTACTTATCTAAGATAGTTGTACCAAAGATATGGATTTGAGTCAGTTGCAGAATGAAAGTCGAGATGTTAATATGGAGATCTCGGAAAGCTTCATGGATTTGGGGGTTAAATATCAGGCAATAGCCAAAGGCCACCTCAAAGTCCTTTCCTCACCTTAAAGGTCTTTTAAATTTGTTTCTGCTGTGTGTGTGTTTTTTAAGTGATTTTACCAATTTTTCTCTCCTTTCCCTTTCAGAATTGTTCCTTTCTTCACAAGATATAAATGAGCCAATACATGTGGTTTTATTCTAACTTTATTAACTTATTTTTCCTTTAACTTGCCCACACCACACTTCGGTTATTGGTTCCATATCTAACAATCTTCCTTTCCCATTACCAGAGTGAAACTACAGCCATTCCTACTGACTTTGCTTCTGTAATACTTATATTCAAAATTTCTTATTTAGGGACACCTGGGTGGCTCAGTCAGTTAAGCATCTCTCTTTGGCTCAGGTCAGGATCCCAGGCTCTTGGGATTGAATCCTGCATTGGTCTCCTTGCTCAGCTGGGAGCCTGCTTCTCCCTCCCTGCTGCTCCCTCCCTCCCTGCTATGCCCCCACTTGTGCATTTGCTCTCTGTCCTTGACAAATAAATAAATAAAATCTTTAAAAATTTTAAAAATAATTAAAATTTCTTATTATATTACTGCATTTGCTTTTATATGACCTTTCCCATCAACTTTTAGACTTATTGAGGACAGACCTTGTGCCTATTTTTTGAAGTTATGTGTATTGAGGTATAATTTACATACAGTAAAACACACTTTTAAAAAGTGTACTGTCCTATGAATTTTGACATAATCAACAGCACAAGATATGTAATATTTCCATCATACCCCAAATTTCCTTGTGCCCCTTTGTCAACCCCCCATTCCCTTTCTCCATGCAACTCCAGCAACCACTAATCTCTTTTCTCTTCCTATCGTTTTGCCATTTTCAGAATGTTATGTAAATGCAGTCACGAAGAATGCAATCTTCTGCATCTGGCTTGTTTCATGTGGTATAAAGCACTTGAGACTTATTTACGTTGTGGGATGAGTAAGAAGTCTATTCCTTCGTATTGCAGAGTATTATTCCATCATATAACATGTACCACAGTTTATCCACATACCAGCTGGTGGATATTTGGGGTGTTTATAGTTTTTAAGTCATGCTTTTTTTTTTTTTTAAGTGCGTACAAAATTATGCATCTCCAGGACAGAGAATCTCCATGGGTATTGTCCTGCCTTCCCTTTTCATATTATCCCAAACCTTTGTTGGTTTCTTTTTTAAATCTCACTCTCATTTATCTTTGTGTTCTTCCATCTTTCTCCTCATTCCTTTGATACCCATCCCCCCCGCAACCCTAACTTCTATTGAAATCCACATCCTTGTAACACAGCTGACTCTTGGAGGAAATTTTCCAAGGCAGAATATTTGTTGGCCTTGTCTTCTTCCCTTTTCTCATAATTTGCAATCTCTAAAGCCCAAAGATAGTGAAAAGAACTCTTGACTTTTCAATTAGCTCAAAATGAGGTTGCTACTTCAAAATTTTGGACTAAATCGTGGCTAAAAGTATCCACACCCCCAACCCCTTGTGTTAAATCTGTGCTGATCTATAGCTGGCTTTAATATGTAAGGGTTCTAAATAGACATTGTCTTCCTGCAATAAAGGAGGCATTTCTTCTTTATTTCCTTCAAAATTCATTTAATTTAAGCTTTGGCTTGAGCTAAAGTAGAGGAGGTAGCAAGACACAGGTTTCTCCTTTCTTAGAGAATTGTTTTTCAAAGCTGTGACGTTTAGAAATACTGTTAGCCAGGGCTCTGAAGTCTGTTTCTCATCCAAACTTGGTCACTGCCTTTCTAACTTCCTATGACTCTTTAAAAAAAAGTGGGGGACACCTGGGTAGCTCAGTCAGTTAAGCAGCTGCCTTTGGCTCAGGTCATGATCCCAGGGTCCTGGGATCGAGTCCCACATCAGACCCACAGCCCAGCAGGGAGCCTGCTTCTCCCTCTCCCTCTGTTGTTCCCCCTGCTTGTGCTCACTCACTCTTTCTCTGTCTCTGACAAATAAATAAATAAAATCTTTAAAAAGGGGGGGAGGATTCAACTTTTCTCAGAAAAGAGTCTCTTGTCAGTGCAAGGCGAGAAAACAAGAGGAAAACTGGATTGTGAAAACCAACACAAGAACTCTTCACGAAGGCCGCAGAGATGAACACAAATATATCTCTTACATTTTAAGATTGCTGTTATTCACAAATATTTAATTCCTGGATGTCTTCTTGAACTGTTAGGTGCTGGGATGCAAAGATCAAGAAGAGAATTCTTTCGTTAAGGTACTAATCATTGTCTTAAAATGGCATTAAGATAGAAGCCTACTGAATTGAGTTTCTAAGTAGAATTAAAAAGTCTAGACTTTCTGTGTTGTCAGAGAATAGAAGTGGTGGTACTCACATGAAACGTATTCCAAACTGACCACCAGAGAGCTCTCCTCATGGCAAAAGATGGGTTTTAATTCTTACTATGATCTCTTAAATAATGGAAGAGTGGGAAATGGTGGCAGAGTCCCCACAACCTCCCAGATTATCTTTTCCAAGCCTCCAGCTTACCTCAATGTTTGCTCCCTGATCAGGGTCAAGGTCCTGGTGTGACTCTAGCTTTTCAATTTGACCCTCCAGAGATATCACCTCATTTAATAAGCTGTAAATAGACCAAGAGATGGACTAAGTCCTATGGATTAAGAAAAGTCACCCAATAGACAATCTTTTTTGATCTTTCAAGAATGAAATCCTATTCTTACATAGGAAGACTCTTCAGTTGTGGTTGTGTTGGAATGGGATGTCACGAATGCAATGCAAGAAAGTAAAAAACACAAAATAATCTAGATAGTAGTAAAGAAATGTGAGGCCCAATTGGATACAGGAGCAGAAAATTTAAAAGATTAAAATAGAAGCTTAGCTAAATTTCTAGGAAAAAACCTACAGAAAATCTTTGGGACTTATGACTAGGCAAAGATTTCTTACACTTAACACCGATAACACTATGTATAAAATAGATAAACTAGACCTCATCAAAATTTAAAGCTTTTGTTTGGCCAAAGACCCAGTTAAATGGATTCACTTGTCAATATCTGGCAAAGGTCTTATATCTAGAATATATGAAAATGTCTTAAAACTCAACATTAAAAAACCAAACTATCCAATTAAGAAATGAACAAACCACATGCACAAACATTTCACAAAGGAGATACATAAATGGCAAATAGATACATGAAAGGATGCCCAGCACCATTAGCCATTAGAGAAATTCAAATTAAGAGTATAATTATATATTACTACAGATTTATCAGAATGACTAGGATACAAAATAGTGATAATGCCAACTGCTAGTGATATGGATTAATTGGGTCACTCAGACATTGGTGGTGGGAACGTAAAATGGACAGCTGCTCCAGAAAATAGCTTGGTGCTTCCTGTCACAACTGAAAACAGACTTACCATGTGACCCAGCAATTTCATTCTTGGGCAGTTATCCCAGAGAAGTGAAGACTTCTTTTCACACAGGAATTTGTATGTGAACATCCAAAGTAGCTTTATTCATAATAGCTGAAAACCAGCAATAACACCCTTGTCCTTGGATGGGTGAATGGTTAACCAATCTCTCTCTCTCTCTCTCTCTCTCTCTCTCTCTCTCTATATATATATATATATATATATATCACCATACTATGGAACACTACTTAGCAACGAAAAGAAAGGAACTATTGATATACAGACAACAACTTGGATGAACCTCAGGAAAATTATGCTGAGTGAAAAAATAAATCTCAGAAGGTTACATAATGCATGATCTGATGTATCTAACATTTATGAAGTAACATAATTACAGACATGTGGAAGTGATTTCTCATTGCCAGAGATCAGGGAGGAAATAGGTGTGGCTACAAAGGGCTAACACAAAGGAATCTTGTGCAGTGGTAAAACTGAGAATCTTGATGTGGTTGTGGTTATGTAAGTCTGCCCATATAATAAAATTGCACAGAACTATACACACAATCACACACACACAAAAGGGAGAATACACATAACTGGTAAAATCTGAATAAGTTCTATTTATAGTACCAAGGTCACTTTCTTGGTTTTGATGATATACTAGAGTTGGACAAGATATTACCATTTGGAAAAGCTGAAGGAAGATGAAATGGGCAAATTCCTCAAAAGATACAATCTACTGGGCACCTGGGTGGCTCAGTTGGTTAAGCAACTGCCTTCAGCTCAGGTCATGATCCTGGAGTCCTGGGATCGAGTCCCTCATGGGGATCCCTGCACAACAGGTAGTCTGCTTCTCCCTCTGACCCTCTTCTCTCTCATACTCTCTCTTTCTCTCGAATAAATAAATAAAATCTTAAAAAAAAAAAAGATATACTCTACCACTAATATATACCCAATGGTTCAGTAGCCTGAATGGCCCTATATATCATTAAAGAAATTAAATCTGTAGTTAAAATTTTTACTGTAATGAAATACCCAGACAATATGGCTTTGCAGGTGAATTCAGTCAAACATTTTAGGAAGAAATTATGCAGTTCTACACAAATTCATCCAGAAAATAGAACAGGTGGGAAAATAGCCCAATTTTTTCTATAAGACAAGTTTTCTGAGACTAACACACTACAAGAAAGAAAAAGGCCAATATCTCTCATTAACATACATCCAAAATTTCCCTTTAGGTAAATAGTGTCCAACAATATATGAAAAGAATAATATGCTATGACCAATTTGAGTTTATTCTGGGAATTCAAGGCTGGTTCAGCATTCGAAAATCAGTCATTAATTTGCCATATCAGGAGACTATGAGCAAACAAACAACATGATCATTCGTAGATGCAGCAAAAGCTATTGAAAAAAAATTTAATCTCATTCCTGATTTTAAAAACATCTCAGTAAACTAAGAATAGAAAACACTTTCTTAATCTCAAAAAAAAAAAAAAAAAACCTAGCAAAACACTTTACATCACACTTAATGCTTTTTCTGTAGGACTAAAAACAAGGGAAATATGTCTAACGTCTGCTGTCATTCCTCCTATTCAACGTCATACTAAAAGTTCTAACAAATATGCTAAGGTAACGAAAAGAAGTAAAACATATGCAGATAGAAAAGAAGATATAAAACTCTATTTGCAGATGACATAATTATCTATGTGGAAAATCTCAAATAACTTACAAAACTACTGGAGCTAATAAATGAGGTTAGCAAGGTCACAAGACATAAGACCAATATATAAAAACCAATTGCATTTCTATATCCTGGCAAATAATTCGAAATTTAAAAGTTTTAAGTATAATGGCACCAAAAGGATGAAATACTTAGGCATAAATCTAACAAAATGTGGTATGTCTGTACCCTGAATTTATACACCACCAGTGAAAGGATTTCCTTTTACTCCAAAGCCTTCTTTTTATACCAGTAACTAGATAAATAATAATTACTCTTATCTTTTCTGTTTCATCTTAAAACTTTCCATTTAAACTCAGACATGCATTAACTACTATACTTTTTAATAATTTTTTCATATCATGCTGGTAGGATCCCTTTGGACAATACTGGCTACAGGTGAAGGGTTATTGGGGACTTGAAGTCCTTCCTCTGATGACCATTAATACAGCTTAAAAAAAAAAAAAAGCCTACAAAAGAAGGCTTGTTCCTTCTTCCTTGAGAGAAGAGAGAGCAAAGATGCAGATAACTTTGATATAGGCTTTGAGACATTGACTTCAAATGTAAGACCTGGTACTTTTTACTCCGAAGACATTCCTAAGAGACTTTACCACCTTAAAACCAGAGTTTCTGAAGCTATGAAAATTTTCAATATATTCTGGCCTAACTCAACACCCTAAAATTACCTCTTCATTTTGTCTTCTGTTAGGTTTATTTTTCGGATAATATTGTTGATTTTCTCCATCCAGCCTATGTGATCGGCTCCAAGTTCTTTCACTTGTAGACCCATCTGTGTATTCCAGTAGTTCAGCTGAAAGAACGTGTTTTCCTGAGTCCTGCAGAAATATTATTATGATCAGTTTTAATGTAAGAAATGAGAAACATCTTCAAATGGCCCCAAACCCTCTTTCTTCGAATGGCAAGTTGGTGTGCTGATTCGTTTCCTGTCACCAAAATGGGTCAGGCAAGCATTTAGGCCTCAAGAAAAAATTTGAGCATTTATTTTATATCCATTTTAGCAGATCTTCATAAGGCTGGAGGAAATAAATGTATTTTACATTTTGCATTAAGTAAAAATAAATTTTTTAACTTCTGCATAGAACGAATGTTAAGAATTACACTATCCCAATGAATGTTAGGATAGTGATTCCGTGTTGTTGGATTCAGAGAGGAGTGTAACAGGGAAACGTTCTACAAGGGCTTAACAATACATTTCTTTCTTTCCTTTTTTAAAAGATTTTACTTATTTATTTATTTATAAGATTTTATTTATTTATTTATTTGTCAGAGAGAGAGCGCGTGCGCACAAGCAGGCACAGTGGCAGGCAGAGGCAGAGAGAGAAGCAGGCCCCTTGCCGAGCAAGGAACCCAACGCAGGACTCAATCCCAGGACCCTGGGATCATGACCTGAGCCAAAGGCAGCAGCTTAACTGACTGAGCCACCCAGGTGCCTCTCATTTCTATTGATAATTATGATTCTTTTCTTTTTTAAAAGATTTTATTTATTTATTTGAGAGAGAGAGTGAGAGAGAGAGAGCACAAGTGGAGGGAGGGAGAGGGAGAAGCAGACTCCTCACTGAGCAGGGAGCCAGACACAGGGCTCCATCCCAGCCAGGGCCCCAGGATCATGACGCAAACTGAAGCCAGACACTTAACCCAATGAGCCACACAGGAGCCCCTATAATTCTTTTCTTATCTAGAAAGTTATCTGAGAGTGACAAGATACGCATTCATTCCAGCTTCAAGTGTACAATAACATGCTCAAGGGTTCTATACGGTACTCAGTGCTCATCACAGTAAGTGTACCCTTAACCCCCTTTATCTATTTTACTCATCCCCTCACTCACCTCTCCTCTGGCACCCACCAGTTTGTTCTCTGTGCTTGAGAGTCTGTTTTTTGTTTGTCTCCTTTTTGTTTGTTTGTTCATTTGTTTTGTTTCTTAAATTTTACATATAAGTGAAATCCTATGGTATTTGTCTTTCTCTGACATATTTCACGTAGCATGTACCCACCACAAAATATTATTAAATGATTCCTCTTGCATGTGTCAAGGCTTACAGTTCAGGGATGTTCTCCTTGGAAAACTGCAAAGATGTGGACATGTCAGGATCCTCGTGTTGAACCTGATTTGTTTCTTGCTCCTCGCATTCATTCTGTAGGTCCCGGTGATGCTCAGCCCCCAGCTCCACCATATTCTGATAAAGGTTATGAAAGAAGCAAAGCAAGGAAAAAAGGGTTATACGAAGAGGTGATGGTCTCTTTAGCCTACTCGCAGCCCTCACTCTGGGGGCAAGCCCATAGCCCTGTCTGAGACAGGAGATTTCTACTGCGTTTATAAAATAAGTAGACATGCCCGACTGCTCTTTGGCTGGGACGGGGATGCATGGAACATGCAGTGTCCTCATGCAGAGCTCTTTCCAGTGCTGATGAATAACAGAATTCCACCTGCCCATGGACTCTAGTACTCCACTCAAGATCACTGTTTTCCCAAAAAGTCAATCTCAAGGAAAAATAAAAGGGGATAGAACTGTTCTATGTTAAGAGAGTCTAAAGAGATATGCATGTTGTTTGGGTGTTGGTTTTATTTTATTTATTTATTTTAAAATATTTATTTATTTGACAGAGAGAGAGAGAGAGAGAGCACAAGAGAACGAACACAAGCATAGGGAATGGGAGAGGGAGAAGGAGGCTTCCTGCAGAGCAGGGAGCCTGATGGCGGGGCTTGATCCCAGGACCCTGAGATCATGACCTGAGCCTAAGGCAAATGCCTAGTGACTGAGACACCCAGGTGCCCTGGATGCTGATTTTAAAAGTACAAGCATTTCCTGGGTTTTGGCACAAAAAAAAAAATTTATAAATAAATGAATGAATGGGTGAATGAATGAATGAATGTATGGGCATTTGAGGGACAACCGAAAAAATTTAGAATGCTCAGAGAATTGAGGATATTAGATTATATCATGGAATTATTGCCAATTGTCCCGATGTGATGATGGAATCTTGGTTATGTAGAAGAAAGCCTTTATTTTTAGAAATGCTTCTGAAAATAAACAGGGATAAAGTCTCATGCTGTCTTTGACCTACTTTTAAATTTAAAAAATTCCATCTATTTACATATGTAAAGACAGAGCAAATGTGATAAATGGTAATGATTTTAAAATCTAAGTGTGAGAATAAGATTGATCTTCATTTAATTCTCTTAAGTTTTCTTTTTATTTAAAATTTCTCATAATAAGAAGAAATAAGTGGGGGAAAGCCAACTCTATCAGTTTGACCTATGAAATTCATCTCTTTGTTTCTTTACTCTTTGCCTCGTTCTAGAAAAATATTCAAGGCATTTTCTGGTATTTCACTTCTATGCATACACACAATTGACAATAATTTATCTTTGAACTTTTCTCTTCTTTAGTAACTACATTGTGAAATATTTCTCTGTCCTTGAAGTTTGGTCTGAAATCCTTGCGTTTCAGCAAAACTATTTTTAAACTTGAAGGAGAAAAAGTTGGACTGCAGATCAGTGTGTTACTGAAATGTCTGGACAAATTACTGGCCACATCAATGGGAATAACTAACATTCATCTAACTCTTGACAAACTTTTTTCATGTGCCTTCTTTCCTTTAATTCCCATGATAGACTTGAGGTGGATAAAGCCGGTGTTGAAACCCTCTAGGGCATTCATATTAATAAATAGTCCAAGGTCATAAGGTGTAGTGGGTTAAGGGGTCACTCCAAAAAAGATATGTTCATGTGCTAATGCTAAGACCCTGAGAATGTAACTCTGTTTGGAAAAGAGTCTTTGCAGATGTAATTGAGTTACGGGTCTAAGATGAGATTCTCTTGAATTACTTGGTCCTAATGAGAGATAGAAAGCACCCACACAGAGGGGGAGGTCATGTGAAGACAGAGGCAGCCACGTGCCAAGGAATCCCACCCAATCTTTTGCCAAGGTATTCACAGGCCGCAGGAACCCTGTGATATAGAGGAAAAACCCTTCCTTGGGTATGGAGGACCTGAGTTCCAAGCCTTATTCTATTCTTGTACATCATGAGCCACCTGACCGCTCTGAAGCTCAGTTTCCTTTCTGTAGGAGGAAAATGGAACCAGATCATCTCCAGAGTTCTGTCTACATCCAAAAAATCTACAATGACATTTTCTTGTTTTCATCAATCCATTTACTATAATGATTGCTATACCACAAAAGAGTCAAAAGCCAGGAAGTAGAAATAAAATATATATATTTTTTAAAGCTGCAGGATTGAACAAATAAAGAGGTGTGTGTGTGTGTGTGTGTGTGTGTGTGTGTGTTTGTGTTTTAATAGCAAACCTAAAGTGTGCTTGCATGAAATACAAAGCCAAAGGGCATTACTTCCCATTTTTGTGCAGCCTCTTTGAAAAGCTCCTATGTCTCTGAGTATTCCACAGGCACCTCAAACTCAGCAGAGCAAGAACTGAACGCACCATATTTCCCATCTACCTCAGGTTCCTGTCCTTATATATGTTTCCCTGATTCATGCAGATGCTTCTGTAGGAAACTGGAAAAGTCCTGGAGTTTTCATGGCAGATATTCTTTTCCCTCTTCATTACTCATGTCACATCTACTTGGGGTCCAAGCCTAGTAACACCTGTCTTTAAAACCTGTATCCTCTTCTCGCCATTTCCATGGCTGTAAGTCAGTGCCTGGCTGTGTCCTCAGCACTTCCCGCCTGCTGGTGGCATCCTGGGCTATCTCCACCTCCGTAGGGTCCTTGCTGCTTGGCTGTTCATCACGCCTTTTCTTTCACCTTTCCTCCCTCAGAACACAAGGTGTCTTGGGCCCCTTTGTCTTTGCACATACTGTCCCTTCTTTCTGAAATGCTTTTCTTCCATCCAGTGTATCCTTCAAAACCCAGTTTTCATATTCCTGGTTATCTGTCCACCATGTATGTTGTAGCACATCTGCTACTTCTAGCAGCATAGACATTTTCTTGTCTGAGTCCCTACGAGTGTGTGAGCTCACTGAGGCGAAAGGGTTTTAGATAGAAATATTGATATCCTCAACACTTTGCCGTGCCGAGAACACAGAGGATGCTCAGTACATGGTATTAGAATAAACAGACTTCTTATGCTCACTGCAGAACTATTTACAATCGCCAAAATATGGAAGCATACATCAACAGATGAATGGATAAAGAAGATGTGGTGTATATACGTGCAATGGAATACTATTAACCATTAAAAAAGATGAGATCTCACTGATATGAGGAAGTTGAGAGACAAGACAGAGGATCATAGGGGAAGGAAGGAAAAGTGGGACAGGACGAGGTCAGAAACGGAGACAAACCACAGGAGACTCAATCTCAGGAAACAAACTGAGGGTTGCTGGAGTGGAGGGGGGGTGGGACAGATGGGGTGGCTGGGTGGTGGACATTGGGGAGGGTATGTGCTATGGTGAGTGCTGTGAATTGTGTAAGACTGATGAATCACAGGCTTGCACCCCTGAAACAAATAATACATTATCTGTTAAAAAAGAATTGAGATCTTGCCAATTATGACAACATGGGTGGACCTAGAGGGTATTATGCTAGGTGAGATAAGTCAGACAGAGAAAGACAAATCCTATAGGATTTCACTTGTATGTGGAATCTAAAAAACAAAACAAATGAATAAACAGAACAAAACAGAAACAGATTTATAAATACAGAGAAAAAACTAGTGCTTGCTGGAGGGAAGGAGAGAAGTAGGGGAAGGGTATGAAGAGATACAAACTTCCAGTTATGAAAAAAATAATACTAAAAAGACTACAGAAGTAAGCAAATACATTCTGCTTGTGAGATTGCAGACAAAAGCAGGAAATAGGAAAGAATGCTCACTCACCTGTCACCCTGAATCAACACTGTACATACATACAGTGCCTGCCATCGGAAAATGTGAAACTAGAGCAAACCTCATTTCTAAACATTTTGGGGGCTTTTATGATTAGCTATGGTCATTCTGGCAGCCTGGCTAAAGTCTATTTTACTAATTAAACCAACTGATTTTTAAAAAAATTTCTGTTAGCTCTGTCCTTTTTCTGAACCTTTAAATTGTATGGTCTTATTAAAAAAACAAATGTAAGATTATACAAATTAAAGACCTTTTGTTTTGCTTCCAGAGAAGGAGAAAAGGGATCTTTCTCAAGAAGTCATGTATTTGTCCTTTTGTTGGCAAAGAGCCTCATTTGTTAATACTTCTGTTAATTATGTAACTACCTGTGATTTATTTTGTGTGATTGTAGAATTTGCCATATAAATAAACTGATATAAAGAAATACAGCCAAAATTTTTTAAAAAACCTTTTGGTAAACTTATACCCTGACTTGAAGTTTGTAAGAAATAGTCTGGTACTCTGAGGATGTGGACTGTTTGGCAAAAATAATTCACTCTTACCGAGCAAATAATTTTATTCTCTAATTAGACTTATTCTGAGTCAACAAGTGATGTTCACTGACGGATAGGGTTCAGCAGGCACAGTAAACTGTGGGGGCAGGAAAAGTTTCCTTGCAAACTGGGTCTAATGATAGCAGCCCTTGCCTGAAGACCGGGGACAAGCCTCCCCGCCACCAAAATCAGACGACATTATTTATGGAGAAATACCTTCAATTCATGTGTTCCCTAAGATCATAACACCTCATACCTCAATTGCCCTTTTTCCTTTTCTCATCTTCAGCCTTCCTAAAAACCCATCCCAAGTCTCCCCTTCTAATTCAGTTTCTATTATTTTTTCCCATATACGCCCTGCCGAAGCGAGCACTATTATTTTTTTCCCATAAAAGGTGTCTGTCTGTCTGTCTCTCCTTTCAGTTCTTGTCTGTCTCATTGCGTCTATTCTCCACACCTCGAACTCCATCCCCTCATGCCTTCTATCCCCTTCTACTTCTTTGTTTACTTACTGAAGAGTCCTTAAAGATAAGGTCTAGCTTAGGATACCCTTCTATGGATTTACAGATTTAACCATCCCTGAATCCAAGATATAGTCAAAGGAGAAACAGACAATAAGATCAATCTTGAACTTCCTTTTGGGGCTGCATAAGCCTGGGAGTGGACAGTCCCACTCCATCTTCCCTTTATATTTTTCTGGACTGGTTGAAACGAATGGTCAATGGCCTTGGGAGTCTATGGAGAGATTTGCTCAATGATAATAAACTGGGTCTGTCTCAGCCATGACTTTGCTTTGATCTAAATGGTGGTGAAAACATAAACGCTTCCCAGGACAATCTCAGGCGTTTGTTGAAATTTCCTCCATTCCATGTCAGCTGGGCGACTGAATTTCAAAGACTGAGTGATGTTCAGAGTGAATGAAGAGTAACTAGATCTCTCTCCTGCTTCCTGTTGGAAGACGATCTGTGAGCGGGGGGGCAATTTGACACATGGCAATTTACTCTGAGGTAAAAAATGTCACCATTTTTTCACAAATCCCAAGGACAGAAGTAACATATAATGCACAAGTCATCGGGTGGGAGGGTTAGCAAGTCCCTCATGTGATAACAGCAGCCCTCAGAGGAGATATGACCTCCCTTCTGGTTTCAAGCTCCAATCACCCTGCAACTACTATGAGGAAACACTCAGATCTTTCCTTACCTCGTTGAGATATGAGGAGACATCAAGTTCCTCTCTCCACCCACTGAGGCATTTAAGTCTCCCCTTACCCGTTTAGTCGTCTCTGTCTCGTGAAGGAAGGCAGTTTGAGGCTTTTCGGAGAAGGTGTTATCCTTATCATCTGATCTGTCCAAGATGTGGTCCGTTTTGGTAAATCCCCTCAGCAAACTGCAAGCCACACACAATCAAAACACACGCTGTTATTGTGCCTTAGGTGCACAGTTTAGGCCTGCCCTAAACACTTCCAGAGGGAGAACACAGGACTCCTTCCCAGCCCCCAGGAGCCCCCGCTGCCCCGTGTGCCGCTCTGACTCTGTGGGAATGGTGCGAGCATAGTGCGCTGCACGGACCAGGAGCAGAGAGGCTGGCTAAGTATTTGCTGACTGAACCCATAAGTGATTTAACAGTCTAATCTCAAATTCCAAAGCCATTGTAGCTTTGTAGCTGTGTGTGCAAATAGGTGTGTAAAATAAGCAAACAATAAATACTCTTTAAGAAAGAGTAGAGTTTAAAAGTGTCATGTGGTTCAAAGATCATGCAGAACAGAATAAGTCAGATCCCGTCTTGATCTCTAGCCCTCAGATGTCCTCCCCACCACATTTATTAGTTTCTTCTTTCTTCTTCCACAGAGATTCTATGCCTAAATAAGCAGCTATGTTTATGTAAATATATATGCTTTTCAAATATGCATGAGAGAATATTAGATGCACTATTTCGTACCCTATATTTCTTTTTTAAAAAGCCTTTGGTGTCCGTTTCATATCAGTACATACAGAGCTGTCTCATTTTGTTTTATTTTATTGAGATTTATTTATTTATTTGAGAGAGAGAGATCACAAGTGGGGGAAGGGGGAGGAAAAGAGAATCTCCAGCAGTCTCACCACTCAGTGTGAACCAGGATGTGGGGCTTGATTTCACAACCCTGAGATCATGATCCTGACATCATGACCTGAGCCAAAATTGGGAGTAGGATGCTTAACTGACTGAGCCATCCAGGTGCTCCTGCCTCATTTTAAAAATGGTTATATGGGGGGGTGCCTGGTTGGCTCAGGGGGTTATGCCTCTGCCTTTGGCTCAGGTCATGATCCCAGGGTCCTGGGATCAAGCCCCGCACCAGGCTCTCTGCAGCCTGCTTCCTCTTCTCTCTCTGCCTGCCTCTGCCTACTTGTGATCTCATCTGTCAAATAAAATTTTTAAAAATCTTTAAAAAAAATGGTTATATGGTATCCATTGTGGGGCCATACATTAATTTGTGAATGAATTCTTTATTAATGCATATGTAGGTGCATTAATTCATCTTCATCTTCATTAATGAATGAAGTTAATTAATGAAGCTAATATGACATTAATTAATTAATTAATTAATTTCCAATTAATTAATTAATTTCCAATTAATTGCTACTGCAAACAATGTTGTAATGACCATTCCTACACATCTACGTGTCACTGTTTATGTGTACAAGTGTATCTATTGAGTAACCCTAAAAATAGAATTGCTGGGTCAATAGATACATATATTTTAAATTTTGATAAATGCTACCAGGTTATCCCTTAAAGAGCTTGAACCCATGCACATACACTTCCAGCAAAAATGATGAGCGTGCCCATTTTCCCCTCCTTTTCTATAATCATATAAGACTAAAGTTTTGAATCTTTGCCAATCCCATATGCTTAAACTGGTATCTCATTTTAGTTTTAATCGTTTTTTTATTAGTGAGGTTAAGCTTCTTTGCCTGCGTGTATTAAACTCATTTATATTTCCTTTTCTATGGTAAGGGTGTTGATATCCTTTGCCCATTTCCTATCGGACTACTGTTTTTTTCTGGCATGCATAGTCACGCACATGCGCGCGCGCGCACACACACACACACACACACACACACACAGGCTCACACACTCACGTATGCTTCTGAGTGAATCCTAGTCAGTTTGTAATGGAGGTCAATGGCAGGGGTTTCCAGCCTGTGGGTTTTGAACCCTGAGGTGGGGGGGGACACTTTGCAGCTACCCTGCATAGAAAGGAGTTTTGGAATCTATAAATATTTCTATAGACTGAATAAATATTGCTTACATAAATACTGCTCAAAGTTTCCATATGTACATACAACTGTTATTGGTAAATTACAAATACATTTAAAAACATCTTCGATGTCATACTAGCTTTTTTTGGACATACTAAGATTCTGGAAAACCTTTTACTTTAATAAATTTCTTCCTATTTAAAAAGGTTGTTAACTATTGGTTTATATGACAACACGTTTTTATCATGTACTAACAAATGTATATGTATATTTACATGAACATTTTGTGTTTTGTCTACTCTACAAAGTAAATGGTTTGTATATTGTGCAGATGAAGATAATAAAGGCACAAAACAAAGTATTTTTATAAATTGAGTTTGCCATTTCTATTCAGCTGAGGTCCATCTGGTTGATGACCGTAGGCCCCTTTAGTGTCTCACAAAAAATACTCATGAGGTCAAAATTAGAAGAATCATGGAAAAGACTGTCAACCCTACCCCTGAACTTGGTGATCTTGTTACTTGCATACTGCTGTCCCAAGCAAGTGTCTGGACAGGACCACAGCAACTGCCCCCAGGAGCCCAGGTTTCACTTACTTCTGCATCGCACCTTGAGCTGCATCCATATTTTGGAGAAAGCCACTGTTTTTCACAGTCAAATGTTGTCCCTTCCCAACTGTCATCATCTGCAGAGATGTCCTGTCACTTAGCTTCATGAGCGCCATTTCTTGAGCACTGCAGGGACGGTGATGGCAACAAGAGGGCTTTCACCACAGGATTGGCAACTACATTCCCTACACTGACACACTGAGAGCAGGTGTATTTCAGGGATCTTGGCCTTAACCCCTCTCCTTCCCAAACTGACCATCAATTGTAAGGGACCCCAAAGCAACTCTTAGGTTTCTCTGTTCAAATATATACAGGAAAGTCTTTTTAAGTGGCTGTTCCTTAGGACTTCTCTGGTGAACATGAAGGTTGTCTGAGCCTACGAATGTGTATTTTGAATCTTTGAATGGAAATATTAGAGAGCAATATAAAAGAGCTAGGCTAGGGAGATGGGAAAGTTTCACTTTTATAATCTCTTTCTGATCATGTGTATATATATGTACATTGTAAAAAATAGAAAAGGAGAAAGAAGGAAATAGAAATCATTGGTGCTCTGGAGATAACCAGAGATAGCACAGAGATATCCAGACAAAAACCACTGTTAATATTATGTTGTATTTGTTTCCATTTCTAAATTTGATGTTTGTCTTATTCTTTTCCTATCATTGACAATTAGGTTATTTCTAAGTTTTTACTAATATAAATAATATAGTAATGAATATCCTGGCTTAGTAATTTTCAGTGCATCTCTATTATTTCCTTAGGATACTTCTTTAGAAGTAAAACCACTGGCTGAAAGTGTATATGCATTGTTTTTAGAGGGGGAGAGAGCATGGGGTAGGGGGAGGGGGAGAGAATATGGGGTAGGGGGAGGGGGACAGAGAGAGAGAATCCCAAGCAGTCTCCACAACCAACATGGAGCCCAGTTTAGGGCTTGATCTCACAACTCTGAGATCATGACCTGAACTGAAACCAAGAGTCAGTCACTTATCTGACTAAGCCAACCAGGCACCCCAAAGTTTATATGCTTTTCTAATTAATTAATTAATTAATTTAGAGAGAGAGGATGGGGAGGGACAGGAGGAAAGGGAGAGAGGGACTCTCCGCAGACTCCACTGAGCATGGAGTCTACACAAGACTCAATCTCATAACCCTGAGATCATGACCTAAGCTGAAGTCAAGAGTTGGATGCCCAACAGACCGAGCCATCTAGATGCCCCTATGTATACATTTTTAAAGATTTAGAAAAATATTCCCAAATTAATTCCCTAAAGGTTAAATCACTATATACCACTAGCAGCTGTATGTGAGAAGAGGAACTTTCATTCCAGCTGGATAGGCAAGTATCAGTGGGTGGTGGGGGAGTGAATTGTTAGAGGGAGTACTGAAGTGGTGAGAGACATAAAGGTGAAAGGAAATAGAAAGGGGATGGAGAGTTGCAAGACAGATTCTAGAAAGCTCATATGAAAAGCTGTAAGAAAGAATCCATATGAAACAGAACTCCTAGTTATTAGCAGGAATCACAAGGATTGTACCCATCACCAAACAGGAGGAAACCTCTCCAGGCCTCTGGAGAGTGGCCTGACCCTGAGGACCTTAAGAGACAGAATCCCTGAGGTCTGAGGGGACTGTAGACTGATGGAAGGGAAGGGATAACAGGGATTTCCCTGGAAGGGTGAATCATGGCTGAGATGAGGAATGGTAGGAGGAAAGAGGCTTGGGGAACCAGAGACTTTTGGAACCATCTGGGCAGCCAATGGCCTGGTCCATCACTCTGTGGAAAAATTGTGCTTTGTATTTGGCCATTGTGGGAATCCACAGTGGATGTGGTACAAAGGGGGCTCCTATGAAGGAGGAGCAAAGGCAAAGACTGGAACCTTTGATGTGAGATAGCTCCATCCTTCTTAACTTTGAATGTGACAAAAATGAATAAAAATTTGATCTCTTTCGGGAGAGACACTGCGCCCTGCCCTATTTTATCACTGCTCCTATCTGGACAGTTTCATCTGTTTCCTGAAGATGTTAAGCATTACTAAGGCAAATCCAAGCTCTGAAAGATGAATGGCCATAAAATCTGCCTGGTTTCATGTCTCTTTCCTGTCCAAAAATTAGAATACTGTGCAAATAATATTTCCTTTTTTTGATAATTCTTTGACATCCTGATAGCTTTCCATTGGGTGATTTAAAAGAAAATTTGCTTCTCTCATTTCAAGTGCCTACACGAATTCTACATCCATATATTTTCTCTTATTTCAATAACAGAATCCTAATGATGGCTTACGTTTGTGCAGCTCCTAGTAGCTTACAGTGCTTTTCACTTATGATTTAGTTCCCATGACAACATGGTGAGGAAGGTAGTATTCCTGCTTTATGTGTCTGAAGGTCTGGGAGATGGTGTGATTGACTTGGAGTCATACAGCTGGTTAACTAGCAAATTTCCATGTCCTCACAGCTATCTGTAAGGGATTTCTCCTCCACCCCAAAAGATGATCTAGATGAGGACTCCCCATTAAAACTTTCTGTGGTGTTGGAAATCTTCTCTATACTGTTCAGTATGGTAGACACCAGGCCCCTGTGGCTATTGAGCACTTGAGATGTAGCTAATGCAACTGAAGAATTGAAATTAAATTAACCTAAATAAATTTAAACTCAAATAGCCATATGTGGCTGGTGGCTACATATTGAACAACTCAGAATTTTCTAGACCAGAAATCAGCAAACTATAGCCTGCAGGCCAAAGCTACCCTGCCACTTTTTTTTTTTTAAAGATTTTATTTATTTATTTGACAGACAGAAATCACAAGTAGGCAGAGAGGCAGGCAGAGAGAGAGGGGGAAGCAGGCTCCCTGCTGAGCAGATGAAGGTATGGTTCTAGACCATTACCTTTCTCTGTGATGATGGGTGTTTGCTACAGTGAATCAACTGGAGGCAGTGAGTAAGAGTTTGAGTTTTGGAGAGGCAGGCTGAGCTCATATCACAATCAACCCTTAGCAGCTAGGCATAATCTTAATGTTCTAGGTCTGACTTTTCTCATTACTATCACCATTGTTACGAGAGTGGTGCGGGGCAAATCAAGTCATTCTTATTGTGCTTCACACAGTATCAGATGGATGCAGACACTTGGCAATGTTACCTATTTATCAAAGTAAAAACAGTAGAGATGGGAGCTATTAGGTTTCATTAGCTTCAAATATAATAAATAATGATGATGATGATGATGCTTACGCATGTGCAGCACCTTTAGTTTATCAAGAACTTTCACTGAGTGTTTCCTTTGGTTCTCACACCCACCCTCAGTGGTCAGGCAACCCAGGCAGATCTTATTAACTTTATTTTTAAAAATGCAGAAACTGAGACTCAGAGATAGACCATGATTTGCCCAAAGTTTTATTGCTAGAAAATGGTCGAATCAGGGTTTTAAACCTGCAAGTTTTGGCTACAAATATGACAATTATCCTACTATTATACATACATTTGATGCCCAATATGTTTTAATAGGTTCCTTATTAGCCGTCTCACCTCAAAAACAAGCTAACTTTTTTTTTTAAAGATTTTATTTATTTATTTGACAGAGAGAGAGATCTCAAGTAGGCAGAGAGGCAAGCAGAGGGGAAGGGGGAAGCAGGCTCCCCGCTGAGCAGAGAGCCCGATGCAGGGATAGATCCCAGGACCCTGAGGTCATGACCTGAGCTGAAGGCAGAGACTAACCCACTGAGCCACCCAGGCGCCCCTAAAAACAAGCTAACTTCTGAGGATTTTTTTTTTTTTTAAGTAATCTCTACACCCAGTGTGGGGCTTGAACTCAAGACCTTGAGATCAAGAGTCACATGTGCTACAGACCGAGTCATCAGGTGCTGCTGAAGCTACATCTTGACTAGTTATGTAGTTTTGGTCCTTGCTACTCCAAGTATGGTCTGCTGACCAGCAGCATCAGCACCATCTGGGAGCTTACTATAAACACCCAGAATCTCAGGTCCTACCCTAGACTCAACCAGCATCTGCATTTTCACAAGATCCCAGGTGATTAATATATGTATTGAAATTTGGAAGTATTCACACTCTAGACCTTTGAAACTCAAATCTGTCTTCTCCTCCCTAGAGGAGCCTATCTCTTCATTCCTGTATGTTTAAACCATTGGCCTCTAGGACTGTTTGGTACAACTGGAATGAATCCCTCCTCTTTTCCCTAATCTCATCAAAACCTCTACAATTACAAATTTGGTGGGGCGCCTGGGTGGCTCAGTTGGTTAAGCATCTGATTCTTGGTTTCTGCTCAGGTCATGATCTCAGGGTCCTGAGATCGAGCCCCATGTTGGGTTCTGCACTCTGTTGGGAGTCCACTTGGGGATTCTCTCCACCTCCCTCTGCCCCTCTGCCTCTCCCTTGACCCCATGCTCATTCTCTTCTCTCTCTCTAAAATAAATAAAGAAAGAAATCTTTAAAAAAATAAAATTACAGGGGCGCCTGGGTGGCTCAGTGGATTAAAGCCTCTGCCTTCAGTTCCGGTCATGATACCAGGGTCCTGGGATTGAGCCCCGCATGGGGCTCTCTGATCAGCAGGGAGCCCACTTCCCCCTCTCTCTGTGCCCACCTCTCTGCCTACTTGTGATTTCTGTCTGTCAAATAAATAAATAAAATATTTTAAAAAATAAAATAAAATTACAAATATGAACAAGCATTACTCAAAAAGAACAGATCAACTATTTTAAAAGACAGCTGATGAAATCTGTAACTTACCTTTTGTGGGGGATTTTTTCCAGGCCTGACCACTCAGATCCACCCTCTTCAGTACCTGCTAGCTAGACAATTTGGGCTCCCAGAAATTTTAAAGCCTGGTTTCAATAATCGAGGATTTGATGTCACCATAGGCTCCTGGCCAGTTTATGATGAGATGGTAACAGCTGTGAAATATGTGTATGCCTGGTGATATCCTTGTTTTTCCTGATTTGGCAATCACAAATAACCTCTCAATTCAGTGGGGGTAAACTAGCGACAGTTAAGTTTCCCTGGAAAGTTCTGGTGATGCCAGATCCTCCTTTCCCCAGCACCAAAGGAAGAGATGAGGCCATTTATGAGTGGTACACACCTAGGCAGGTGAGTTTGCAGTTGGACTTGCCCTCCCTGACATTCCACATGGAATGCGGCACATGCGACCCTTCAACCCCCTCTGACAAGGTTCCAGGGGGGCCATCGCTCTCCTGCATTCTTTTAACTTACATCTCCAGCTTGTCTCCCAGTTTCCTTGCTTCTCCTGTCAACACTTTAGAAACTAAATCCAGCCCTCTGTCCCTCTGTCTACTGACACAGTGCTCTGGGATGCCCTTCCAACTTCAGCTGCTTCTGCCGTGCCCACTCCTTTCACCTCCTTGTCTGAACAAGGCATCCCAGACCTTCTGCAATAGAGGACATGACTTCTCCCATCCCCCCATCCCCCTTAGCAGGAATGAGGAAGCAGTTGGTCTGGCAAACCAGAGCTACTCCTACTTTATGGCTCTGTCCATACTTCCTCTTACATTCTCTACCACCCACTTTCACTTCTTCCAAGACTTCATTGCCAAGATCACATTTTCCTTGGTACCTCTTCTTCTCCCTCATTCTTGGGGAATTCAGCACCCATGGGAGGGGTCTAACATTCTGGTGTCAGGGGTCTTAAGCTACCAACTCTTAAAGATTTCCTATGCAAGTACCAACATTATTTGGCAGCATGGTGAGGAAATCAGAACAACTTTTCTAAACATGAACTTTAGAATGAGGTCAGTGTTTCAAACCTGGCTTTGCCATTTATTAGCTATTTGGCTTGTGGTAAAATATAATTTCTTTGTTTGAAAAATGTGTTTGAGAATATCTGCTAACTTGGTTTGTCAAGAAGATTAAGGCAAGGGCACCTGGGTGGCTCAGTGGGTTAGGCCACTGCCTTCGGCTCGGGTCATGATCTCAGGGTCCTGGGATCAAGCTCCACATCAGGCTCTCTGCTCAGCGGGGAGCCTACTTCCCCCTGCCTCTCTGCCTACTTATGATCTCTCTCTCTCTGTCAAATAAATAAATAAAATCTTTAAAAAAATTTAAAAAAAAAAGAAGATTAAGGCAATAATTCAAGGAAGGAGTTTAGGGTGCTGCCAGATGATTGCTAGTGCTCTGGCTAGAAAGAAGGCTCTAGGAAGACACCAATGGCTGTATGCTTTGTTGACTGTTGTACACCAGCAATAAGCAAGTGGCTGGTATTAGGCACACAAAAAAATTTTTGTCAAAGAATAAAATGAATACATATATGGTAGCCATGTTTTCTATGTCAATATTTTAGGTCTTGTCATCACCCTGAGTATTTCCTCAGCTAAAAGCTCAATGTCAGATATCTCATCATTCTTCTTCTAGGCTTTCTATGCTCCAGACTCCTTCACCTTGTGGCCTCCTATAGTACAGTACCTGCTGGGCCAATCATCAGTCTTGGGTTCCTGCCTCATATTAAGACGATGCTCATAACTTTGGTTGTCCTAAGTAACTCTGTGTTTCTTTAAGAAAAATCCTGGATGTCTTGGTGCTTCAGTTGGCTACGCATCTGCCTTCAGCTCAGGTGATGATCCCAGGGTCCTGGGGCTCAAGCCCTGCATCAGGCTCTCTTCCCTGGGGAATTCTGCTCTTCCCTCTGCTCCCTGCCCCCCTGCAACTTGTGCTCTCACTCTAAAATAAATAAATAAAATCTTTTTCTTTCTTTCTTTTTTTTTTTAAAGGAGACAAAAAGAAAAGGAAAAAAATCACAAGATTCTTATGAGGGGCTCCACCAAAATTTAACAACAACAATAATAACTAACACTGAGTACTTACCTATATGCAAGGCACTCTTCTAAGTCTTTTACATATATTACCTAATCCAATTCTTACCATCTTTCAAAAAGGGAGGGATGTGGGATTCAAACCCAAACCTATATTGGCTCCTGGGACCACGCCCTCAAGCACCACCGAATATGACTACTCTTCACATTGGGTTCTCACTGTTACTCAGAAAACTTTACACATCTCTTGTTGCCTCCCAGACATATGGGGCCAACAGCTGTTTTCTGTCTTCCTTGGTTCTTTTCCCTCTCTGCCCTACTCCCAAAATGCAGCAAGCTCCCTCTATGAGCAGTGACCCAGCCTCCCTCATTACCCGCATTACATGATGGCCACCTGATGGAAGGGCTTTCCACCGCCAGTCAGCTCCTTGGTGTAACCTCTTCTCCACTCAGAACATCCGTATGCTTTCCTCATCCTCTCCCGTACCCTCGGAGCTCAGAGAAAGTACTTTTCCACTTTCCTTCCTCCCTTGAATCAGACCCTTTTTCCTTCTTGGGGATTATCTTCCATTAATTATCCATTCTCTTGTAATTTCAGAAACTCTTTTTGGCATTCCCCTAAGAAGCTTGCAATTTCTTTGAGGAAATGGACACATAACTTCAAGCTCTGTCTCTGCATTATTGTTTGCTCTGCGTGAAAACCTTGTCATGCTTCCCTTCTTGTAGAAAAACATTCCTTCATTCTGTGTATTTGAACTACCATCTTAGCTTTCTCCTTTTAACAAAAACTTCTTAAAATATTGACAACTAGAGTTACCCATTTCTATTGTTCATTACAAATTCTTAAAATGTTTTCAATATGGCTTCTTAATTACAAAATATTTTGCCCCTTTTTTTTGTATTTTTGGAGCCTTTAATAATGTAATTTCTTTGGTGGAGTGAATGTTTATTTTTTTTAAAGATTTTATTTATTTATTTGAGAGAGAGAGAGTAAGAAGGAACAGAGAGAGGGCCAGAGGGAGAGGGAGAGGGAGAAGCAGACTCCCCACTGAGTAAGGAGCCTGATGTGGGACTTGATCCCAAGTCCCTGGGATCATGATCTGAATTAAAGGCAGACACTTAATGGACTGAGCTAACCAGACACCCTGGTTGCTTATTTTTCCATTTACTTTAATAACCCAATTTCTTTGGTAGAGTGGAAATAGTGCAGTTTGTTTCTCATGCTTATTTGATCCCAGAGGTTTTTTCATGCTCAAAGCACTGTGTTTCATGGACCACACTTCAGGAAATCCTTTTTAAAGATTATAGGTGATGTAAGTGAAGTTCCAGGCACACAGGAAGGTTTTCTAAGCAGTAGCAACCACAGTCACAGGGCATTTCCCTCCCCATCCCCCCCCAACATTGTTGTTGCATCTTGGATATCATGACTAGGCAGCTTTCTTGAACTAATCTCTAAATGCTCAAAACACCTTCCCCCAAGGCCTGAAGCTAGGTTTAACTACCCAACATCAGTTCCACCCCAGCAAGAGGTTCTGTTCTGATCCCTTTTGAACCTCCTTGCCCATCACCAGGCCACCTGTAGCCCAGTGAGTCTTGAGATGTGGCACTTACTCAAGAAAGACATTAGAGGGGTACTTGAGTGTCTCAGTCAGTTGTCTGACTTCAGCTTAGGTCATGATCTCAGGGGCCTGGAATCAAGCCCTAAGATGAGCCCCATGTTAGGCTCCACGCTCAGCATGGAGTCTGCATGTCCTTCTCCTTTTCCTTCTGCCCTTCTCCCTGCTGGTGCGCTCTCTCTATATCTGTCTCTCTCTCAAGTAAATAGAATCTTTAAAAAAAGGTGGGAAGCATTAGATCCCCATGAAAACCCTACACTGTGAATGTATTGGCAAAAGGCCTCATTGAGAACCCAGAGATTTCAGGAATTAAACCTACAAAGGAGTAAATATGTGTTTATTAATCAGAACCTTTTAATGAGTACCTTTCCGTGGAGGGTTTTGTAATAGTTTAATTCACTTTCTAACATTGTTACGAAGCCAGTAGTTAGATCAAACAATCTGCCTTGAATGTGCCTCTTTTTAAACTTTGCCAGGACAGAGAGATATCTGCAAGTTACTTAATATCTCTGAGCTTCCCTTTTCTCATGAACAAAATAGAGGAATGTCTACCTCGCAGACTTATTGTGAATAGGAAGCGGGGTAATTGTGTGTAAAGCATTTGGTTCGGGCCCTGGAACGCAGCAGGCACTGAAAAAGAGAAGTGACAGCGTGGAGGAATAAAATATGTGAAACCTCAGGTGGTGAAGGTCTTGACCTCCAGGATAAGAAGAGCATTATTCATCCTACATCTGGGAAGCCCCTGGCTTCCAGCCCTTTAATAAAATGATTCTCACTGTTGAAAAGAAAGACAAAGTTGAAAGAAAGAAAGAAAGAAAGAAAGAAAGAAAGAAAGAAAGAAAGAGAGAGAGAGAAAGAAAAACTACTGTGTCCTGATACTCAGGAAAGGTCTTCAAGACCGAAACTCTCATATTAGACCCTAAACAAGAGTGATGTCAGAGGGTGCCTGGGTGGCTCTGTGGGTGAAGCCTCTGCTTTTGGCTCAGGTCATGATCTCGGGGTCCTGGGATCGAGCCCCATATTGGGATTGCTGCTCAGCGGGGAGCCTGCTTCCCCCTCCCTGTCTCTGCCTGTCTCTCTGCCTACTTGTGATCTCTGACTGTCAAACAAATAAATAAAATCTTAAAAAAAAGAATGATATCAGATTTGGAGCTATAGAAAATGGTAGAGGACACATAGAATCAGAAAGATTGGGTGAAGTAGTGCCTACTTTACTTACTCCAGATATTTGGGAATAAAACATCAGTGTGAAGTCCTCTTATATGGTGGTAACAGCATCCTCATCTCTACTATCAAATATTTATCAGCTGCTTATTGAATCTAGGACACTGTGCTAAGTAAGGCGGGGGAAGAAAGCATGTCCAAGGCTGTCTTTACCTTCAGCTTAGCAAAAGATAAAAACAGTAATATTTAATATAGGTTGAATGGCAAGAGTTGGGACATTTATTGCATTGCTGTGAAATTGCAGAGCAGGGATGCCTGGCTGGCTCAGTCGGTTAAGTGTCTGCCTTCGGCTCAGGTTATGATCCCAGGGTCCCGGCATGGCATCCAGTGCCGAATCGAGCCCCGAATCAGGCTCCCCGCTCAGCGGGAAGCCTGCTTCTCCTTCTCTAGCTTCCCCTGCTTGTGTGCACGCACGCTCTCTCTGTCAAAAAATAAATAAAATCTTTAAAAAAGAAAAAAAGAATTGCAGAGCAGAGGGATTATTGGAAGGATGCCTGCATAGGGATAGGGTGGCTTTTCTAATACTTTTAAAGAGTTTCCTGTCAGAAATGTGACTGAATCAAAGGTTGTTCAGAGAAATGATGAAGAGGGTAGAAGGTTTTCTAGGGAATGGGTCCTGTCTTAAATATGTTGGCATGCAAGTGCAAGGAGTTCGAGCTTAAACAGAATTTGATGAGGAGATAGTTTTCCAGACAAATTTCATTGTATTTTATTCAGCTGTAATTTAATTGATGTTTTAATCAATTAAACAGAAAAGAAGACAATGATGAAATAGACATTTATGTCAATACGTATTTATAGCCATATTGATATTTTTTCTTTTCATAGAGAAATAACTTTCAGGGTGTTCATCCGAAGGTTAAAAGTGGCTATTTTGGAGCAGTGGGAATTTTTGTGATTTTCTGTCCAGCGCAAAGTTCAGAGAAGAGGAAAGAAAGGAAGGAAGGCAGACAAGCCTGCCGGCGATGGGGAATTAACAAAGATTCCTGTGAAAGGACCTGCCACGACCTAAGTCACGCTATAGGAACAGGCAGTGTTTTAGAAAGGAATACCTGGTTTCTAAGTAAATGGTTAGGAAATGAAGCAGTGGTTTCTGGGCATGGGTGTGGGTTTTCCGAGACAAGCCCTCTGAGACCCATTTCATTCCCTTTTGCAATTCATCTTTTCTGCGCACAAAATCGTCTCTCAAGCATTTAACACTTCAACTGACACAGAATGAGAAAAATGGAATCATTTTGGAAGCCCAAGAAAGTAAGCCATAAGAAGGAAACATAGTTTTTCTGCTAATGGAAAAAAGGATCTACCGTAGAATGCAGATTTTCTCTTAGTCATCCTCTACCTGAAACATGAGCCATCGTACCCTCCTCCGAGAGGAGATAACAAGAAAGTGTTACATTTTAAGTTTAACCAAGAGTTCTAGTTAGAGTTTTCATTTAATATACCATGAGCAGATTTTGGCTTTACCTGTAATCTTAGGGAATTTCTACAGAAATCAGGAAGACATTTGGAAAGAAAGGCTGTGCAACCCTAGTGATATGGATGTGTCTAGCTCTGGCATGCCTTTGACTACAAGGATGAGAGCCTGTATATTGCCTGAAATTCTCAGTAATTTCAAGCTACAATTTTGGGGGTGCCCGGGTGGCTCAGTGGGTTAAGCATCTGCCTTTGGCTCAGGTGATGATCCCAGAGTCTTGGGATGGAGCCCCACATTGGCCTCCCTGCTAAGCGGGGAGTCTTGCTTGTCCCTGTCCCTCTGCCTGCCGCTCCCCCATCTCCTGCTCATGTGCTTTCTCTCTCTCTGTCAAATAAATAAATAAAATCTTAAAAAAAAAAAAAAAAAGCTATGATTTTGGAACACCTGGATGGCTCAGTTGTTTTTGCATCCCACTCTTGATTTCAGCTCAGGTCATGATCTCAGGGTCATAAGACCGAGCCCCAGGGCAGGCTCTGCGCTCAGTGTGGAGTCTGCTTGAAATTCTCCCTTTCTCTCTGTCCCTCATCCCGCTCTCTCTCTCTATATCTCAAGTAAATAAATAAATAAATAAATAAAATCTTTAAAAAAAACTATAAAAATAAATTAATAAAATAGCAAAATTTTTAAAAATAAAATAAATAAGAAATTTAAAATAAAAAAAAAATAAAATAAAAAATTAAAACTATAAAAATACATAAACTAAAAAATGAGAAGACTTGTCTTATAATCATTCTTCTCCTCAGAGACATCAATATTTTGATGCATAGTCTTCCCAGATACTCACGTACTCATATATACATTGCCTTACTTATTCAAATGCTTTTTTTTTTAAGTAGGATTCCTGCCCAGTGCAGAACCCAACATGGGGTTTGAACTCATGATTCTGAAATCAAGAGTCAGATACTTATCTGACCAAGCCACCCAGGTGCCCCCATATTCAAATGCTTTTTATATAATTTTACTGTGCTCACACTGTGTATTATGTCCCACATATGCTTTCCTTTTTCAATACGTCTCAGAACCTTCTAGGTCAGTCTTGTACATTTTCCTCATTTCCTTTTAATTATTGTGTAATATTTCATACGATCAACATCCATATTCTAACCATCCATTCTTCCCATTCTTGAATATTTAATTTGTTTTCAAGAGAACATTAAGAAAAATTATATGCCAACAAATTGGACAGCCTAGGAGAAATGGATAAATTTCTAGAAGCACATAACCTTCCAAAACTGAATCAGGAAAAAATGGAACATTTGAACAGACCTATTATTAACAATGAAATTAAACCTGTAATCAGAAAGTTCTCAACAAACAAAAGTCCAGGACCAGATGGCTTCACAGGTGAATTCTACCAAACAGTTAATGAAGAGTTAATATTGATTCTTCTCAAAGTATTCCAAAAGATAGAAGAGGGAAGAAAGCTTCCAAATTCATTCTATGAGGCCAGCATTACCTGGAAAACAAAACCAGATAAAGACACTACAAAATAGAGAAGTACAGGCCAATTTCTTTCATGAACATAGATGCAAAAATTGTCAACAAAATATTAGTGAACAGAGTTCAATAGTATGTTTTAAGGAATCACTCACCACAATCAAATGGGATTTATTCCCAGAATTCAAAGGTGGTTCAATATTTGCAAATCAATCAATGTGTTACATCACATCAACAAGAGAAAGAATAAAAACTATAAGATCATTTCAATAAATAGTTTATTTTTTAAAAAATGATTGTCTGAAAATATGTAATATCATGGAAAATACGTAGAGTATATAGCCAAGTGGGCGAAAAAGGCAGCATACAGACATTATATCCAATACAATCCCATTGGAAACATATTCATTCATACTGATTTACAAAGAAAGGGTAAGAGAAAACAACAAGAGTGTCAACAATGATTATATTTGCGTGATGGGATCATACTTGATTTTTGTCATTTGCTTCATTGCTTGTCTGCATTTTTCAACATTTTTTTGCAATAAGCCTGACAACTTTTGTAATTATAAAAAAAATCAACAGTGTTACTTGGAAAGTAAGCCAAAATGACAGTTACTTAGCTAGGAAAAGGCAATCTCTCTTCTTCATTCACGCAACATTTGCCTTACTCACTTGAATACAGTTTCCCTGGGGAGCGAGCCAAAGAGTAAGCCAAGAAGGCTTGATAGAAGCCCAGCGAAAACAACTGTAGCCAAGGAGGTGGGGGGTGGGGCGGAAGGAAGGAGAGACCAAGAAATCAGTCAGCATCCAGTCTCCTCTCATGCTCTCTACCTCCTTTTGTTCAAACAGTTCATTCTGGTGAGGCCACAGGCATTTCTGAAATTCTCCAAGGTGGGGAGCTGCCAGGGGCAAACGTGGCCATTCTTTCATGTGGGAACATGTGTGACTGCTGTTCAGGGAGGACCTGCAAGGGAATGTTTCGCTCTCTCCCTGGGCTTGACTCCAAAGTATAGATTTACAGAGCTGTGTACAGTGCCACTGAAAGAGCACTTACATTTCCCAGCATGGGTTGGGGCAGTGGCTTTTACCTCGGCAGGCTCTGGGTAGAGTCATCTTTTTGAAACGATAAGACTTTAAACAATAGGTGGCAGCCCCAAACCATGCTAAGGAATCTTGACCACATTTGCAAGCCTGTCCGGGACACAGTTTCCTGTCCAGCCAGCTCCTGGAAGGGAGATTTTCGAGGCCAGGCATCTCCTGTGGCATAATAGATGCTCAGCCCCAGCCTGGTTGAAAACTTGGGGCCAATACCCTGTACACTGGGATGGAAGCTTGAAATACTCAGAGGGACTTCAGGAAGAGTAGGCGGTGGATTCTCATGTTCTGAGATTGTTGACATCAAACAAGTCCAGAATCACGGGCTTTCCCAGAACATGTGTTACAACCATGCGCCTAGGAGGGAAACTTAAGTTCCCAGAGCAGGTGCTCCCTTATGATAGGATACCAGAAATGTGCCTTCCTTACCTTCATTTCCTCTATTTTCTACCGACCGCTCTGAAATCCTACTAAAGTTCCATTCCATATGATTATGGAACAAACAGATTTTGCAAAATTATCGTTATCTCTGGAAGAGGTATCATATTAGCCATGACCTCTTAAATGTGACTGAATTTTACTCTAACTCCTGCTAGCTGACAAGTGTTCCCTGCAGAGAGTGATGGTTATTAGATGATGAACTGGGGTGAAGGAAAAGATCCCCTTAAGGACTTTGCTTCAGGAAAGCAGACCCAGTAGGGTTCTAGAAGCCCAAGTCATTTAAATCCATCAGGTAATCCACCGAATAGCCCAAGAATGAGGATACTTAAGGGAGAGGGGGTCTGGGGACCAAGAATATACAGTCAGTCTTCATTATTGACAATTTCCATATTTGTGAATTGACTTACTCACCAAAGTTTATTTGTAAACCCCCAAATCAACCTCTTGGTGTTTTGTGATCCTTTGTGGGTTTTCACAGAGCCCTGAAAACTTTGAGTCACCTAACATGTTCCAAGCTGAGGAGGGACAAGGTGGTACTCTGCCTTCTTGTTTCAGCTCTCATACTATAAAGTGTCTTTTTTGCAGACTATAATGGTGTCAATTCTTACAGCAGTGATTTTTTTTCTTCTTCTTTTTTTTTTTTTTTTGTTTGTGATTTCATGGTTTAAAACGGTGGGCTTCAAGTGTAGTGTTAAAATGCTGTCTAGTGTTCCTTTACACAAGGAGGCTGTGATATGCTTTATAGAGAAAAAACATGCGTCAAAGAAGCTTCATTCATGCATGAGTTATAGTGCTGTTGGCTGCTGGCTCAATGTTAATGAATCAATAATATTCATTAAATATGGTACCTTTAAACAAAAGCACACGAAAAACAAAGTTGTGTATTGATCAGTTGATGAAAATGTGACCAGAAGCTCACACGACACTAACCCTGGATTTTCCCGAGGAAAACTATCCAGTATTTGCTAATTTGCAGCATTCTCAGAGACTTTATATGCCAATAATGAGAATCAACGGGGATCTTAGACTTTAGAAGAAGAAGAAAGAGCAACTGGTAAGTAGCTATCTTTAGTAATAAAATAAATGACATGTATTAGTATCTTCCTATTATTCATGTGAGAAAAGATTGAGAGCCTCAGTGTGGCTGTTCATAAAGCATATCAAAATCTGGAATTCCTTGGACTATATCAATGCTTCATAAATGTTTTAAAATTTCCCCAAGGAATCGTTCAGGGCAGTGATTCTTTCCCTATAAGGATAATCTCCTTCGCAGACATCCCGTCGGGGGTACTTAGCCGTATGAAGCCAGTAATACAAAAATACCAAGAAACTTCTACCTAGAAAGATGTAGCCCATTTTACCTTACCATTTGGCTATAATTTCATTATTATTTATGTGGCAGTCTAATTTGCCTGAAGTGCCGTTTTTAAATAACTACAGGAGTACTCCTTCACTAATAAACATTATTTTAATAACTCCTCCATAATTAAGGAAGTCTCTGTTCCAGACTTAGTGCTGTTTCTTTCTGTGAGGGCTCTGGATTACAGTCTTGAGTGTGCTAATTTACAAGACCTAAAGTATGGATTCTCAGGTGTGTTGGGGGGTGGGGCTATTTATACTGGAACAATAGTCCTAAACTTGGTAGTGTTAGACTCTAACAGACTTATCTAGATAAGAAGACTCAGCTAACTGATAACATCCATTTATGATGAGTACACAAGTGCTTCAGTGAAAACCAGGCATCAGAAGAAACAGAGGTCAGGTCATGTGGTGCCCATCAGACAAGCCAGTGAGGTCCGCAGAGGTGGAGCTGTGGGATGGAGTGGGGTTGGCCGACACTGAAGAAACAGGGTACTTGTCTCATACTCAAGGAAGCCATAAGGCCTAAATCAGGACCAGAGAGAGGGTCAACAGCCTCGAGTGGCCCTTGGGACAGCACTGGCTGAGGCTGCCTGGAGCAGTGACTTCCATAGATTTCTCTCCTAAAATGAACGGAGCTGAGCCCGGGATGAACACTGTGTCCCTGCATGAGGTCTACATAATTCATTCCTTGCTGCATTTGATAAGATTGCCTGAAGAGGCTATTATGGTTTGAGAAGGGGCTGGGAGCCAAAACTGGCAGATAAAGGGAAAGACAAAGGTGAGAGAGAGGCAAGAGGCAGCAATGGAGCCAGCTACTGGGGCCAGAAAAATTCTGTCTAGAGATGTGAGACCCAGGTAGTCAGTCAGGCATTTAAGCCAACTGGGCCATTGTCTTCTTGGAGTTCAGGGGAAAGACTGATTTTTTAAAAGCCTGTGGTTCTGCTGTGGGAGGAATAGAAGTTCCTAGCCAGGGAAATGGAATTACAAAGTGCACAGAGGACAGTGGGACATATTTGTATTACTGGTAGATTACTTGGTAGATTTATATCAGGGGTTTTAGCATTTCCCCCCTTCAGGGAACCAGTTGAGAACTAAGTCTGCATAAATCCTCTCGAGTTATACTTAACTCAATCAAGGCACAACAGGTTTTAAATCAAATTTCTTCTATGCAGGAAGTTTCCAGGAAGGCAAAGCAGGGAGAGGAGCCTCATTATTGTCAGTCTTTCAATACAACCTCAATAAGCAGTTTCATGTCTTATAAGCCAGAGTTCTTCAGAGAAAACAGAAACAATAGGATATATATGTTTTGTCCTATTGGTGTACCAAATCATGACACCGGCTTTCCTGGGTCTTCAGCTTGTAGATGGCAGACTTGGGTCTTCTCATCCTCCATAATCACATGCGCCAATTACTCATAATAAATCTTGGGATGAGAATACCTAAGATCTGCCATGTGCAAGCTGGAGACCCAGGAAACCTGGTGGTGTGATTCAGTCTAAGTCCAAAAACCTGAAAACCAGGGGAGCCAATGGAGTAAATCCAAGTCCAAAGGTAGGAGAAGATGAGGTGCCATGTCCAGCTTATTGAGGCAGAAAAAAGAGGCTAATTCCTCCTTCCACCTTTGTTCTATTCAGGTCCTCAATGGATTGGGTGATGCCCACACACAAAGGAGGGGGCAATCTATTGAGTCCACCAATCCAAATATGAATGTCATCCAGAAACACTTCATAGACATCCTTGGAAATGTTTAGAGGCACCTGGGTGGCTCAGTCGGTTGAACATCTGCCTTCAGCTCAGGTTATGATCCCAGGGTCCTGGGATTGAGCCTAGCATCATGCTTCCTGGTCAGTGGGAGTCTCCTTTTCCTCTCTGCCCCCCACCATTTGTCTTATCTCTCTCAAATCAATCAATCTTAAAAAATGTTTAATCTGGGCACCTCATAGTCAGTCAAGACGACACCTAAAATTGACCATTACACTGTATTATTTACAATTAATCTCAGTAACTTATTTTTTATAGAGATGCTTTTGTAGCTGAGAAAGCTTGTGAAGTTGTTTCTACCCATTAATTTTTCAAAAGTATGCAACAGATGATGGCTTGCTTTTTCCCTTACACAGATAAAGATAACTAAAGCATAAAATGTTTGTGTATCCAAATGATGTTTATGCAGAGATCCTAGCAAAGTATTTGGTTTGTATATATCCATTGAAAGAAACATCGTTCAGACATTAGTCACTCTAGCTTTATATTCTGCTCTTGTGGAAGTGTGGGTAGCATGATCTATAAAAAAAAATCTTCAGCTTAGCCAGTCTAGCACAATACTTCAGGAAAATGTGAATTTGGCTCAAGTAATACAGTTTTCTGACCTGTGCAAAACCCATAGCCCAGATTAGGGGCGGTCTTATGGCCAACATATTGTCAAGTCTGCGGTAGATGAAAAGTACCCCTCCTTGCCTTATCTGCCTCCTCTTTCAATCCGCTCTGCTCTTTTAATCCTTTGGTTCTGGTATTGATAATTGCACCCCTCTGTTCTTATTAGCTCACTTATTAGAAAAAGCTTGGGAGCCAGAGACTGAGGGGATTAGAATCTTGTGGTTGGAGAATAAGGGTGGAGGATGTAGGAGCAGCCTTGAGGTGAATTATCAAAAAGATGGTAACCTTTCTCAGGGGAAAATTTAACCTCCAGCTAGTACATCTAAAGCAGAAGATTCTGCTTATAGGTCATTTGTTTGCTGCCCCACCTTGAATCACGTTATAAAAAGTTTATTTACTCTTCTTTAGTACACTGGTGGACAGAAATGAAGAAAGAGGGTTAAAGAACTAAGCCCAGGGGTCCCAGAACCTGGCTGGGATCCCTTGTGTAGATCCTTAAAGACCAGCATGTCTGATGGCCTAAGTTTGGGTTTTGTCTCTCTGACACAAAGCAGAGAAGAACATTGATTCCAGGTCAGTTCTCACTTTTATTGACTTGTTTTTGCTTTTATGCAGTGGGAAAAAGAGCAAGAAGAAAAATGGCAGTTCACTCAAGTACAGCCTGTCTTTCTATGTCAATGAGTAGTATTCTAGTAAACTCAGTCAAGTCTGACCGCTTGGGAGAACTAAGGGAGAAGACCACTCCCACTTCCTGTGCAATTCTGATGTGGCAGGCATTGTGTTCTGACTTTATATGTATTATAGCGTTAATCCTGACAACATCTTTATAGAATAGTTGATGTTATTCTCATTTTACCAGTGGCTAGCAAGTTCTAAAAAGTGAGTCACTTGTCCAAGATTCTACACCTAGTAAGTGTCAAAGAAGGAATTAAAGTCCCAATCTCTTTAAACTGGAAAGCTGATGCTTTCTCTACTTATTTCCAAAAGCTTTTATTTAGGGGTGCCTGGGTGGTTCAGTTGGTTGAGTGTCTGACTCTTGGTTTTGGCCCAGGTCCTGATCTCAGGGTGGTGAGATCGAGCCCTGCATCAGGCTCCCCCACCTCAGCAAGGAATCTGCTCAAGATTCTCTCCCTCCCTCTTCCATCCCCCACCCTCTCTGTCTTTCTCTCAAATAAATAAATAAATACATGTTTTAAAAAAGCTCTTATTTAATCAACAACTATTTTTGAGCATCTGTTATGGGCTAGGTCTTGTGCTATTGTAAAGAATACAAGGATAAATAAACATACAGTCTTGTCCACAGAGAGCTCACAGGCCAGTGGGGGATGGGGCACACAGGTGCGGTGTGTTAGCTGCTAGTGAAGATTACCAGGCAGACACAGAGGAGAGGCACCTGCCTGAGTCTTGGGGGATCAAAAACATCAATCCAGAGAAAATACCTCTACAGGAGCTTTAAAAAAAAAGTGCTTCTCAAATTTTGATGTAAATATGAATCATTCTGGGATTTTTTTTTTTCGCTTTGGGATCTTATTAAAATACAGGTTCTAATTCAGTAGGTTTGGAGCGAGGCCTGTGCATTTCTAACAGGAGAGGCTGATGCTGCTAGCCCACGGCTCACACTTCTTAGCTGTAAAGCTCTAAAGGGAAAGGAAAGGTTAGCCAGGTGGAGAGGTGTGTTGGGGAGAACTTTCCCAGGAAAGACAAGGAATGCGCAAAGACTCAGTGAGAAAAAGAGCAAGATCAACTTCAGGGAACTGCCATTGATCCAGCAAGCCTGCGTTATAGGTCATGACAAGGTGAGCCAGCCTGACACAGGACTAGAGGCAACAACAAACAAGTGAGCTGGGGGGCGCCTGGGTGGCTCAGTGGGTTCAAGCCTCTGCCTTCTGCTCGGGTCATGAGCCCAGGGTCCTGGGATCGAGCCCCATATCGGGCTCTCTGCTCAGCAGGGAACCTGCTTCCCTTCCTCTCTGCCTGCCTCTCTGCCTACTTGTGATCTCTGTCTGTCAAATAAATAAGTAAAACTAAAAAAAAACAAAACACAAAAAACCAAAAACAAGTGAGCTGGAAGCACATTATGCAGGCTCTGTAAGACTTGGTAAGAAGCTACATCTGATGCTGAGGGCAACTCAGATGCCATTCAGTGTTTTCAACTGATGAGTTCCTGTCTCAGATTTAGGCTTTCCAAAAAGCATACAGGCTATCGCATAGAAAATGCATCAGGACAATGTTCTCAACCCTGTTGCTTGTTAGAATCACCTGAGAGCTTTAAAAAAAGTACCAATGCTCAGTCCCTGCATCAGACAAAAGGGATCTCTAAGGCAGAGCTCGAAGTGTGGTCTTCGGGCCCACAGCATCAGTATCAGTTGGGACCTTATTCGAAATGCAAATTTCCTAACTCCAGCCTGAATTTACTGAATCAGGAACTACGCGGATGGGACCAGCAGTCTGGGTTGTAACAAGCTCTCTCAGGTGACTCTAACGGAGCTAACATTTGAGATTCATTAGTTTAGATGGAAAACAGTAGGGAGAGGAAAGAGACGGCTACTGTACAATTTATAAACTAGGTAAGCTTCTGTCTTATGTACTGAATTGTGCCCCCTAAATTCCTATGTTGGAGTCCTGAGCTTCAATGGGATGGTATTTGGAGGTAGGGCCTTTGGGAGGTAATTAAGTTCAGATGACGTAATGAGGGCGGGGCTTTATGATTGAATTATCGCCCTTACAAGACCAGGCGCCAGAGGGCCCATAAGGTCTCTTTTCTCATCACACGTGAGGGTTTAGGTGTAGGATAGCCGTCTGCAAGCCAGAAGAGAGCGGTCACCAGAAACGGACAGTGCCGGAGCCTCCGTCTTGAACTTCTGAGCCTCTAGAATGGCGAGTAAGTAAATAAATTTCTGTTCTTAAGTCACCTCGTCGATGGTGTTTTGTTATGGCAGTCCGCATATACTAAGACGTTTCTGGAACAGTGGGCAATCTTACTGTGACACTTGGGTCCCTGTGAAGTTACTGTTAAAATACGTATCTTGGAGCTTGTGCGCATGAAACTGAGCCTTGATAGCTTGTGTTGTAATATCAGTTTTGCAGTTGTGGCTTTTTTTGGTTTTGTTTTGTTTGTTTTTATGTTTGTATCCTAAAGTTGGTATGAGTAATTGGAATTGTAAACCTGTAATAGCATTGCCATAAAATATAGGATGTCCAGTTAAATTTGAATTTCATATGAGCAAGAAATAACTTTTTAGTAAAAAGTATGTCCCAAATAGTGTATGGGTTCAAACTCCTCTAAAAAATTATTCATCATTTGTCTGAAATTAAAATTTTACTGACTGTCATGTGTTTTTGTTTACTCAATTGGAAATGCTAACCTATAACAAATTAATACAGATCAAGAAATATTTATCAAATGGGTGATGGGGTTGATTAGACATATAGAGTAAGGGGATGAGTCAGTGATGCCTTAAAGGTTTCTGGTTTGGAAACTGGGTAAATCTTGATACCCTATAGGAAAATAGGGGACACTAAAGGCAGAGCTGATTGGGGAGGAAGGACAAAAGATGAATTACATTTTGGAAATGTGGATATGAAGGTCCTTCTTGAATATATAAGCAGATTTAATTAGTAGGCTTTTGGAGATATAGTTCTGGACATAAGGAGAAACATCAGGAGGGAATCACAGGTTTAAACATCATAAGCAATTAGGTGGTAGGAAATTTTAGGAGTGGATGAGATCCTAGAAACCAGATAGAAAAGAGGGAGTTGTTGAAAATAGGATGTAGACGGAAGTATCTGAGGAGTTGGGAGACCAGATGTAAGCCGAGACGTACTCTTGGGTCAACTTCAGGGAACAGGAACCCCAATCTTCCACCCTTTCACAGGAAGAAGGGTGGAAGGGAGGGCTGTGCATGCAGGTGAGCTTGGTGGAAGGAAATGGACTTGCGTCAGGAGCTCTGCATAGATTCTTTTGCCAAAGGAGCTCTTTTTCCCTTGTGACCTGTTCATTCTGGTTGTGCTCATTGTATCAAATAACGTAAAATGATGGAATGAGTTTCAAAGGTTTTTTTATGAAAGCTAAGCTAAACTTTGGAAAAATCTTAAAATGGCAAACTGCACTTTTTTGTTGTTAAAGTAGGGGTGGGTTAACACAGCTGTAAACATTTGGATCTGAAAAAAAAAAAAAAAGTAAACGCCTAGTAGGATTTTGCACTTACATTGCTTTACCTACAGAAATTCAAACTGGCACACAAATGAGAAATCATTGGTATGATTTCTGCATAAGTCCCATTAATAGATCCCCTCCAAAATGCCATGGGCCTAACTCAGAAAACTAACAAACGGACGTATACTTTTTAGGGTAAAATAAAATGTAAATTACACCTGTTCCCATTTCTTAAGTGATTCATTGTTTGGTTTTGGTTTTGTTTTTAGTATATTTCCAACAGTTCTTTCTAGTTTAATTACTCTATGATTGGTAAAAACTTCATATATTTAACGTGTGTATATTTTGGTATATGTATGCATTGTGTTATGATTACCATAACCAAGCTAATTAAAGTATCAGTCACCTGACATAATTACCATTTTCTGTTTGTGTGATGAGAACTTGAGATCTAGTCTCGACAAATTTAAATATACAGTACATTATGAGCTATAGTCACCATACTTATGTGTTAGGTCTCCAGAACTTACTTGTCTTATAACTGATAGTTTATACTTTTAAAAAAATTTGTGTATAAATTCAATTTAAGTAACATATACTATATTATTTGTTCTGAAGCAGAATTTAGTGATTCATCAGTTACATCAATACCCAGCACTCATTACTTCAAGTGCCCTCCTTAATGTTTATTACCCAGTTATCCCATCCCCCCACCTACCTCCTCTCCAGCAGCCCACACTTTCTTAGAGTTGAGAGTCTTATGGTTTGCCTCCCTCTCTGTTTTCATCTTATTTTATTTTTCCTTCCCTTCCCCTACATTTGTTTTTTTAAAATTCTACATATGAGTGAAATCATATGGTATTTGTCTTTCTGACTGACTTATTTTCCTTAGCATAATATGCTCTAGCTCCAACCACATCATTACAAATGGCAAGATTTCATTCTTTTTGATGGCTGAGTAATATTCCATCATAGATTTCATCATATATATATCATCATATATATATACACACACATCTATATACATATATTTCATCATATATATATATATATATATATATATATATATATATATATATCTCACATCCTCTTTGTCCATTCATATGTCCAAGAACATCTGGGCTCTTTCCATAGTTTGGTTATTGTGGACATTGCTGCTGTAAACATTGACATGCATATGCCCCTTTAAATCACTATGTTTGTATCCTTTGGATAAATACCTAGCAGTGCAATTGCAGGGTTTTAGGGTAGCTCTATTTTTAACTTTTTAAAGGACTTCCATACTGTTTTCCAGAGTGGCTTCACCAGCTTACATACCCATCAACAGTGTAAGAGGGTTCCCCTTTATCCACATCCTTGCCATCATCTGTTGTTCCCCGAGTTGCTAATTTTAGCCATTCTGACAGGTGTCAGGTGGTAATCTCATTGTGGTTGTATTTGTATTTTATTTGTATTTGCTGGATGGTATTGAGTGTTTTTTTTCATGTGTCTGTTGGCCATTTGTATGTCTTCTTTGGAGAAATGTCGGCTCCTGTCTTCTGCCCATTTCTTGACTGGATTTTTTAGTCTTTTGATGTTGAATTTTGTAAGTTCTCTATAGATTTTGGATACTAACCCTTTATCTGATGCAAATATCTACTCCCATTCTGTAGGTTGACTTTTAGTTTTGTTGACTGTTTCTGTTGCTGTGCAGAAGCTTTTTATCTTGATGAAGTCCCAATAATTCATTTTTGCTTTTCTTTCCCTTGCCTTTGGAGATGTGTCTAGCAAGAAGTTGCTGCAGCCAAGGTCAAAAGAGGTTGTTGCCTCTGTTCTCCTCTAGGATTTTGATGGATTCCTGTTTCACACTTAGGTCTTTCATCTGTTTTTGAGTCTATTTTTGTGTATGGTGTTAGAAAGTGGTCAAAGTTCATTCTTCTGCATGTGGCTGTCCAATTTTCCCAATACCATTTCTGGAAGAGACTGTCTTTTTCCACTGGATAATCTTTCCTGCTTTGTCGAAGATTAGACAACTGTAGAGTTGAGGGTCCATTTCTGGGTTCTCTGTTCAGTATCATTGATCTGTGTGTCTGTTTTTGTGTCAGTACCATACTGTTTTGCTGATGACAGCTTTGTAATAGAACTTGAAGTCCAGAATTGTGATGCCTCCAGATTTGGTTTTCTTTTTCAGAATAACTTGGGTACTCAGGGTCTTTTCTGGTTCCATACAAATTTTAGGATTGTTTGTTTCAGCTCTGTGAAAAATGTTGATGGTATTTTGATAGGGATTACATGGGATATATAGATTGCTTTGGGTAGCATTGACATTTTAACAATATTTGTTCTTCCAGTCCATGAACATGGAATGTTTTTCCATTTCTTTGTGTCTTCCTCAATTTCTTTCATAAGTGTTCATAGTTTTCAGAGTACAGATCCTTTTACTTCTTTGGTTAGGTTTATTTCTAGGTATCTTATGGCTTTTGGTGTAATTGTAAATGGGATTAACTCTTTAATTTCTCTTTCTTCTGTCTCATTGTTACTGTATAGAAATGCAGCTGATTTATGTGCATTGATTTTATATCCTGCCACGTTGCTGAATTCCTGCACAAGTGCTAGCAATTTTGGCTTGGAGTCTTTTGGGTTTTCTACATAGTGTATCATGTCATCTGCAAAGAATGGAGTTTGACTGGGCGCCTGGGTGGCTCAGTGGGTTAAGCCGCTGCCTTCGGCTCCGGTCATGATCTCAGGGTTCTGGGATCGAGTCCCGCATTGGGCTCTCTGCTCGGCAGGGAGCCTGCTTCCCTGTCTCTCTCTCTCTCTCTCTGCCTGCCTCTCTGTCTACTTGTGATCTCTCTCTGTCAAATAAATAAATAAAATCTTTAAAAAAAAAAGAATGAAGTTTGACTTCCTTGCTGATTGAGATGCCTTTTATTTCTTTTTGTTGTCTGATTGCTGAGGCTAGGACTACTATGTTGAAGATAGTGGTGAGAGTGGACATCCCTGCCGTGTTCCTGACCTTAGGGGAAAAGCTCTCAGTGTTTCCTCATTGAGGATGATATTTGCTGTGGGTTTTTCATAGATGGCTTTTATTTTTTATTTTTTTTAAAGATTTTATTTATTTATTTTACAGAGATCACAAGCAGGCAGAGAGGTAGGCAGAAAAAGAGAGAGGAAGAAACAGGTTCCCTGCCGAGCAGAGAGCCCAATGTGGGGCTCAATCCCAGGTCCCTGGGATCATCACCCGAGCCGAAGGCAGAGGCTTTAACCCACTGAGCCATCCAGGTGGCCATTTAGATGGCTTTTATGATATTGAAATATGTTCCCCCTATCCCTGCACTGTAGACTTTTTATCAAAAGAGGATGTTGTATTTTGTCAAATGCTTTTTCTGTATCTGTGGAGAGGATCATATGGTTCTTGTCCTTTCTTTTATTAATGTGGTATATGACATTGATTTGTGGATGTTGAACCACCCTTGCAGCCCAGGAATAAATTATCACTTGCTTGTGGTAAATAATCCCTTTAATGTACTGTTGGATCCTATTAGCTAGGCTCTTGGTAAGAATTTTGGCATCCATGTTAATCAGGGATATTGGTCTGTAATTCTTCTTGTGGGTGGGGTCTTTGTTTGGTTTTGGGATCAAAGTAATGCTAGCCTCCTAAAATTTTCTTTCCATTTCTGTTTTTTGAAACAGCTTCAGAAGAATAGGTATTAATTCTTCTTTAAATGTTTGGTACAATTCTGCTGGGAAGCCATCTAGGCCTGGACTCTTGTTTGTTGGGAAATTTTTGATTACTGCTCCAATTTCTTTGCTGCTTAAGGGTCTGTTCATGTTTTCTATCTTTTCCTGTTCCAGTTTTGGTAGTTTATACATCTCTAGGAATGCATCCATTTCTCCCAGATTGCCTAATTTGTTAGCATCTAATTGCTCATAATATTCTCATTATTGTTTGTATTTCTTTTTTTTTTTATAATGGGTTTTCCCTGTTTGTTTTTTTTTTTTAAGATTTTTATTTATTTATTTATTTGACAGAGAGAGATCACAAGTAGACAGAGAGGCAGGCAGAGAGAGGGAGGGAAGCAGGCTCCCTGCTGAGCAGAGAGCCCGATGCGGGACTCGATCCCAGGACCCTGAGATCATGACCTGAGCCGAAGGCAGCGGCCTAACCCACTGAGCCACCCAGGCGACCCTATTGTTTGTATTTCTTCAGTGGTGGTTGTCCTCTCTCCTCTTCATTCATGATTCTATTTATTTGGGTCCTCTCTCTCTCTTTTTTTTTAAGATTTTATTTCTTTTGAAACAGAGTGTGCCCGAGAAAGCATGCACAGAAGTGGGAGTGGGGAGATGCAGAGGAAGGGAGAAGCAGAATTCCCACTCAGCAGGGAGCCCAGTGCAGGCCTCCATGCCAGGTCCCTGAGATCATGACAGAGCTGAAACCAAGAGTCAAATGCTTAATAGCCTGAGCCACCAAGGCTCCCCCTTTCTCTTTTCTTTTCAATAAGTCTGGCTAGGGGTGTATTGATCTTATCAATTCTTTCAAAGAAACAGCTCCTAGTTTCATTGATCTGTTCTACTGTTTGTTTGTTTGTTTGTTTTGTTTTCTAAACATTTTATTTATTTATTTGAGAGAGAGAGAGAGACAGTGAGAGAGAGCATGAGCAAGGAGAAGGTCAGAGGGAGAAGCAGACTCCCGGTGGAGCTGGGAGCCTGATGCGGGACTCGATCCCAGGACTCCAGGATCATGACCTGAGCCAAAAGCAGTCGCTTAACCAACTGAGCCACCCAGGCGCCCTGTTTTTTGTTTTTTTTTTTTTTTTAATTTTATATCCTTGATTTCTGCTCTAATTATTATTTCTCTTATTCTGCTGGATTTAGGCTTTATTTGCTGTACTTTTTCCAGTTCCTTTAGGTGTAAGGTTAGTTTGTATGTTTAAGACTGTTCTTGCTTCTTGAGGAAGGCCTGTATAGCTATGTACTTCCTTCTTAGGACCACCTTTGTTGCATCCCAAATATTATGAACTGTCTGTTTTCATTTTCATTTGCTTCCATGTATTTTTAAAAAATTCTTCTTTGGGGCGCCTGGGTGGCTCAGTGGGTTAGGCCGCTGCCTTCAGCTCGGGTCATGATCTCAGAGTCCTGGGATCGAGCCCCGCATCGGGCTCTCTGCTCTCTCGGGGAGCCTGCTTCCTCCTCTCTCTCTGCCTGCCTCTCTGCCTGCTTGTGATCTCTCTGTCAAATAAATAAATAAAATCTTTAAAAAAAAAAAAATTCTTCTTTAATTTCCTGGTTGACCCATTCATTCTTTTGTAGGATGTTCTTTAACCTTCATGTATTTGTAGTCCTTCCAGACTTTTTCTTATAGCTGAGTTCAAGTTTTAAAGCATTATAGTCTGAAAATATGCAAGGAATGATCCCAAGCTTTTGGTACCTGTTGAGACTCAATTTGTGTCCCAGTATGTGATCTATTCTAGAGACTGTTTAATGCACACTCGAAAATGTATATTCTGTTGCTTTAGGATGGAATGCTCTGAATATATCTGTGAAGTCCATCTGGTCCAATGTGTCATTCAAAGCCGTGTTTCTTTGTTGACCTTCTGCTTAGATGATCTGTCTATTGCAGTGAGTGGGGTGTTGAAGTCCCCTACTGTTATTATACCATTATCAATGTGTTTCTTTAATTTTGTAATTTTTTGTTTATATAATTGGCTTCTCCCAAGTTAGGGGCATAAACATTTAGAGTTGTTAGATCTTCTTGTTGGATAGACACTTTTATTATGATGTAGTGTCCTTTTTCATCTCTTATTACAGTCTTTTGTTTAAAATCTAGTTTGTCTGATATAAGGATGGCTACTCCAGCTTTCCTTTGATGTCATTGCATGATAAATGGTCCTCTAGCCCCTCATTTTCAATCTGGAGTGTCTTTGGGTCTAAAATGATTCTTTTGCAGATTGCATATCAATCGGTCATTAGTTTTTTTATGAATTTATTAATTTTTTATAAACATATAATGTATTTTTATCCCCAGGGGTACAGGTCTGTGAATCGCCAGGTTTACACATTTCATAGCACTCACCATAGCACATACCCTCCCTAATGTCCATAACCCCACCCCCCTCTCCTGACCCCCCCCTCCCTCCAGCAACCCTCAGCCTGTTTTGTGAGATTGAGTCTTTTATGGTTTGTCTCCCTCCTGATCCCATCTTCTTTCATTTTTTCTTTTCCTACCCCCAACCCGCACGTTGCATCTCCACTTCCTCATATCAGGGAGATCATATGATAGTTGTCTTTCTCCGATTGACTTATTTTGCTAAGCATAATACCCTCTAGTTCCATCGACGTCATCGCAAATGGCAAGATTTCATTTCTTTTGATAGCTGCATAGTATTCCATTTTATATATATACCACATCTTCTTTATCCATTCATCTGTTGATGGACATCTAGGTTCTTTCCATAGTTTGGCTATTGTAGACATTGCTGCTATAAACATTCGGGTGCACATGCCCCTTTGGAGCACCATGTTTGTATCTTTAGGGTATTTACCCAGTAGTGCAATCACTGGGTCATAGGGTAGCTCTATTTTCAGCTTTTTGAGGAAGCTCCACGCTGTTTTCCAGAGTGGTTGCACCAGCTTGCATTCCCACCAACAGTGTAGGAGGGTTACCCTTTCTCTGCATCCTCACCAGCATCTGTCATTTCCTGACTTGTTAATTTTAGCCATTCTGACTGGTGTGAGGTGGTATCTCATTGTGGTTTGGATTTGTATTTCCTTGATGCCGAGTGATGTGGAGCACTTTCTCATGTGTCTGTTGGCCATCTGGAAGTCTTCTTTGCAGAAATGTCTGTTCATGTCCTCTGCCCATTTCTTGATTGGCTTATTTGTTCTTTGGGTGTTGAGTTTGCTAAGCTCTTTATAGATTTTGGATACTAGCCCTTTATCTGAAATGTCTTTGCAAATATCTTCTCCCATTCTGCCAGTTGTCTTTTGGTTTTGTTAACTGTTTCCTTTGCTGTGCAAAAGCTTTTGATCTTGATGAAATCCCAGTAGTTCATTTTTGCCCTTGCTTCCCTTGCCTTTGGTGATGAATGGGTCATTAGTTTTAATCCAATCTGATACCCTGTGTCTTTTAATTGGACCATTTAGTCCATTTACATTCAGAGTAATTAATGAAAGATAGGAATTTAGTTTCATTGTCTTATCTCTAAAGTCGCTGTTCCTGTAGATTGTCTGTGTTCCTCTCTGGTCTTTTCTACTTCTGGGCTCTCTCTTTGCTGAAAAGATCCCCTTTAATAGTTCTTGCAGGGCTGATTTACTGTTCACAAATTCCTGTAGTTTGTTTGTCCTGGAAACTATCCAGAAAGGCTATCCTTCAGAATAGGAGAGATAAAGTATTCTTGGCTGCATATTTTTCCCATTAACTCATTGAGTATATCATGCCAGTCCTTTCTGGCAACTGGGTCTGTGTGGACAGGTCTGCTGCCAGCCTTAAGTTTCTACCCTTGTAGGTTAAAGACTTCTTGTCCTGAGTTCTTTCAGGATTTTCCCTTTTTCTCTGAAATTTACAAGCTTCACTATTGTAGGTCCAGGTGTAGGGGGTTTTTCTGTGCCTCTTGGACTTGAGTGCTTATTTCCTTCCCCAGATTAGGGAAGTTCTCAGCTATAATTGGACTGTTTTCAGCCAGCTTTTCAGCTCTGATGCTTGAGTACTCTGCTGCACTCAGGCGCCCCTGTTCTTGTGACACTGGGGATCCTGAAATCATGCAGTCTCACCTGGGATTCTGCCTGGCTTCTCCACCTGAGCACCTTTAAGCCAAGGATGTCCCCCAGTGTAGCAGACTTCTAAAAGTTCTGATTTTGCCCTCCACTGCTAATAATACTTTGGGGTAGGCTCCTTAAACCAGCCCCCCTCCCCTCAGCCATATTCTCTGATATTCTGCCACAGAGTCAAGTCTCCGCACATCCTACCTTCCAAAAAGTGGTTGCTTTTCTTTTTGTAGAATTGCAGCATTTCTTTTCTCGTATCTGATTTTGCAAGTGTTCAGAATGATTTGAGAAGTGTGCAGCTGAATTCCAGGGACCAGATAAAATTAGGGATCCCTATTCCTCTACCATCTTAATTCGTTCCCCTGACAGTTTATACTTTTTTGAAGAACATCTCCCTTTTTCTTCTCACCTCTCAACCCTTGGTAATCACCATTCTAATCTCTGTTATGATGAGTTCCATTTTTTAGATTCCCCCATTTGAGACCATGCAGCATTTGTTTTTCTGTGTCTGGCTTATTTCACTTAGCATAACATCCTTCAGGTTAATTGATGTTTTCACAAGTAGCAGGATTTTCTTGTTTGAATAATATTATAGATACTATATTTTCTGTATCCATTCCGTCACTGACAGATACTTAGGTTCGTTCCACATTTGGCTGCCGTGAGTAAAACTGCAATGAACATGGGTATGCAGATATCTCTTTGAGATACTAATTTCATTAACTTTATTTTTTTTAAATTTCATTAACTTATAAAATTAATTCTATTTTTAAGGAACTTTCATACTGTTTTTCATGGTGACTACACCAATTTACATTTCCACCAACAGCATACAAGGATTCTTATTCCACAACCTCATGAACACTTTTATCTCTTGACTTTTTGAGAATAGCCCTTCTAACAGGTATGAGGGGACATCTCATTGTGGTTCTGATTTGCATTTCCCTGATGACTAGTGATGTTGAGAACTCTTTCATGTACCTGGGAGCCATTTGTATGTTTTCTTTGGAAAAATGTCTATTCAGATCCTCTATTTTTTAGATTATTTGGTTTTTGTGGTGTTGAGTTGTAGGAGTTCTTTATGTATTTGGATATTAACCCCTCATCAGATATATCATTTACAATAATGCTTCCCATTCAGTATTTTGTCTTTTCATTTCGTTAATGGTTTCCTTCATTGTGCAAAACTTTAAGTTTGACGTAGTCCCATAGTTTATTTTTGCTTTTGTATCCCTGGCCTGGGGAAACAGATCCAGATAAATATTGAGAAGGCCAATGTCCAAAAGTTTATTGCCTATGTTTTTTCCTATAAGTATTATGGTTTCAGGTCTCATATTTAAGCCTTTAATCCATTTTAAGTTTATTTTTGTGTGGTGTAAGAAAGAGGTCCAGTTTCATTCTACATGTAGCTATCCAGTTTTCTCAGAACTCTTTATTAAAGAGAATATCTTTTTTCCCCATTGTATATTCTTGCCTCTTTTGTCATAGATTAATTGACCTTGCAGGTGTGGGTTCATTTCTGGGCTCTCTGTCCTGTTGCATTGATCTGTGTCTATTTTTGTGCCAGTACCACACTGTTTTAATTACTACAGTTTTGTAGGAAATCTTGAAATCTGAGATTGGAATATTTCTAGCTCTGTTTGTTTCTTCAGATATGTTAATATTTACTTTATATATTTAGGTACTCGTATATTGAGTGCAGAAATAGTTACCAATATAACTTCTTGAAGATGATCTTCAATAGAATTGACCTCTTCATATAATGACCTTATTTGTCTTTTATTATAGTTTTGGCCTAATGCTTGTTTTGTCTGATGTAAGTAGGGCTACCCTAGCCCACCTTCTGGTGTGTGTGTGTGTGTGTGTGTGTGTGTGTGTGTGTGTGTGTGTAAATATATATATATATTTATACCCTTCTTTACCCTTTCATCTATTGATGTGCACTGAGAGCTATGAGATATTGATGAGAAAAATTTAAGATACAAATAATTGAAAGACATTTTCTGCTTATGGTAGATGGGTAGAATTAATATTAAAATATCCCTATTACCCAACACAATCTGCAGGTTCAATGCAATCCACATCAAAGTATAATCAAATTTTTTTTAAACAGAACTAGAATACTAATTTGTGTGGTCTAATTGTAAGTGGGATTGTTCATTGCTACTGCTTCATTATTAGTGTATAGAGATGCAACAGATTTCTGTATATTGATTTTGTGTCCTGCAAATTTACTGAATTTATCAGTTCTAGAATTTTTTTTAATTGGCTCTTTCATGTTTTCTATACATAGTATCATGTTATCGGTAAATAGTGGAAATTTAACTTCTTTCTTACCAATTTCAATGAGTTTTATTTCTTTCTCTTATTGCTGTGGCTAGGACTTCCAGTACTTTGTTGAATAAAATTGGTGAGAGTGGATATCTTTGTCTTGTTCCTGACCTTGGGGGAAAAGCTCTCAGTTTTTCCCCATTAAGGATGTTGTTAGTTGTGGGTTTTTCATATATGGGCTTTATTATGTTGAGGTATGTTCCCTCTAAATCGACTTTGTTGAGGTTTTTTTTGTTTTGTTTTGTTTTGTTTTTGTTTTTAATCATGAATGGATGTTGTACTTTGTCAAATGCTTTTCCTGCATCTATGGGAATGAATCATATGGTTCTTACCTTTCTCTTTTGGATGTGTTTTGTGAGTATTGAACCACTCTTGCAACCCAGGAATAAATTTCACTTACTTGTGGGGAACCTTCTTTTTTGTTGTTGTTTAATGTATTGTTGGATTTGGCTTGCTAGTATTTTGTTGAGAATTTTTTGCATCCATGTTCATAAGGGATACTGACCACGCTGTAGTTCTCTTTTAGTGGTGTCTTTATTGGGTTTTGGTATCAGGGCAATGCTTGCTTCATAGAATGAACTTGGAAGTTATTCTTTTCTATTTTTTGGAATAGTTTGAGAAGACTAAGTATTAACTCTTTTTTAAATGTTTGGTAAAATTCATTTGTGAAGACATCTGGTCCTGGACTTCTGTTTCTTGGGAATTTTTCAATTATCAAATTACTGATTCAATTTCACTGCTAGTAATAAGTCTGTTCAAATTCTCAATTTCTTTCTATTTAAGTTTTGGCAGGTTATGTGTTTCTAAGAATTTATCCATTTCTCATAGGTTGTCCAATTTGTTGGCATATAGTTTTTCATAATACTACAATTGTTTCTATTTGCTATTTCTCCTCTTTCATTTCTGGTTTTGAGTCCTTCCTCTTTTTTTTTTTTTTCCTGTAAGTCTGGTTGGAGGTTATCAATTTTATTTCCTTTCCTTTTCTTTTTTACAAATTTTTTTTTCTTCCTTCAAAGAACCAGCTCCTGGTTTCATTTATCTGTTTTACTGTTTTGTTTTGTTTTTAGTTTCTATGTCATTTACTTCTGTTCTGATCTTTATTATTTCCTCCCTTCTGTTAGTTTTAGGTTTTGTTTTTTCCTTTTCTAAGGTTAGATTGTTTGAGATTTTACTCGTTTCTTGAGGTAGGCCTGTATTGCTATAAGCTCCCCTCTTAGAATAGCTTTTGCTGCCTCCCAAAGATTTTAGGCCATTATGTTTTCATGTACTTTTTTTTTCTATTTCCTGGTTGATCCATTCATTGCTTACTTAGCCTTTATGTGTTTGAGATCTTTCCAGATTTTTTCTTGTGGTTAATTTCTAGTTTCATAGCATTTCAGGAAAGATGTGTGGTATGATTTCGATCTTTTTGAATTTGTTGAGGCTTATTTTGTGACTTAATATGTGATCTCTTCCAGGGAATGTTCTGTGTGTACTTGAAAAGAATGTGTATTCTGCTGTTTTAGGATGGAATGTTCTGAATATATCTGTTAAGTCCATCTGTTCCATCATGTCATTCAAAGCCATTGTTTCTTTGTTGATTTTCTGTTTAGATGAATTGTCCATTTTGTAAGTGTGGTTTTAAAGTCCCCTACTATTATTATAGAGTAGTTCTTTGTTATCAACTGTTTTATGTATTTGGGTACATAAATATTTATAATTATTAGATCTTCTTTTAGGATTGTCCCCATTATTATATGTTGTTCTTTGTCTCTTGTTGCAGTATTTGTTTTAAATTTATTTTGCCCAATTTAAGTATTGCTATTCAAGCATTTTTTGACATCCATTTGCCTGATAGATGTTTCTCCATCCCCTCACATTCAGTCTGCAGATGACCTCAGGTCTGAAATGAGTCTCTTGTAGGCAACATAGAGACCTGTCTTCATTTTTCTAATCCATTCTGTTACCCTGAGTCTTTTGATTGGAGCATTTAGTCTACTTACAGTCAACGTAATTATTGATAGATATGTATTTATTGCCATTTTATTACCTGTTCTTTGGTTGTTTCTGAAGATTTTTTCTGATCCTTTCTTGTCTTTCTCTCCTTCATGGTTTGCTGATTTTTAGTGATATATTTGCACATCTTTCTCTTTATTCTTTGCCTATTTAGTAGTGGTATTTATATATGATTAACCATTCGGTTTGCATATAACCCGTTCTGCAAAGAGCAGTCTATATTTAGTTGATGGTCATTTAAATTTGAACCCATTCTTTACTCCTCTCCTCCCTACATTTTAGGTATATAATGTCCTACAATGCACCCTCTTATTTTGTCAATCTCTTCACTGATTTTTTTTAATTTTATAGATCTACTTAGTTTTATTGCTTTTCTGTGTCCTACTCCTCTTCTGCTCATGGTCTTTCCTTTCTACTCAAAGAGTTCCCTTTAACATTTCTTGTAGAGCTGGTTTAGTAGTGATGAACTCCTTTAACTTCTGTTTGCTGGAAGAGAGTTTCTGTCTCTTTTTATTCTGAATGATAGCCTTCCTGAACAGAATATTCTTGGCTTCAGGTTTTTTTCTTTCAGCACTTTGAATATATCATGGCACTCTCTTTTGCCCTTCAAAGTTTCTGCTGAAAACTCAGTTGATAGTCTTATGTGGTTTTCCTATGTCTTTTCTCTTGTTGCTTTTAACATTCGTTTTATCACTACCTTTTGCCATTTTAACAACTATTTGTCTTGGTGAGGAACCTCCTTGGGTTGGTTTTTGTTTGTGGTTCTCTGTGCCTCCTGGATCTGGATGTCTGTTTCTTTCCCCAGATTTGGGAAATTTTTTCAGCTATTAGTTCTTTAAATAAAGGGTCTGCCTCCCTTTCTCTCTTCTCCTTCTGGGATCCCTATAATGTGAATATTGTCACAGTTGATGGTGTCACTGTTTCCTTAGTCTATTTTAACTTTTTTATTTTTTCTCTCTTTTGTTTCACTTCATTGTTTTTTATTATTCTATCCTCCAGGTCACTGATTCATTCTTCTTTCTCTGGTCTATTTATTCCATCTAGTGGTGTGTGTGTGTGTGTGTGTGTGTGTGTGTGTGTGTGTGTGTGTGTGTGTGTTTAATTTCAGTTACTGAGTTTTCCATCCCAAATTGCATTTTTGTTTTTTATCTTTTTTTGAGGGTATCACTAAAATCCTCCATCTTTTTTTCCAGTCCAAAGAGTATTTTTATGAAGATTACTTTAAATTCTCTATCAGGCACATTACTAATATCCATTTTGTTTCACTCTCTTGGTGTGATTTTTGCCCTGTTCTCTCATTTGAGACCTATTCTCCTGTCTCCTCATTTTATCTAGCCCTGTGTCTGTTTCTGTGTGTTAAAAAAGAAGATCTATGCCTCCTGGTTTGGAAGCAGTGGTCTTATGAAGAAGAGGTCCTTTAGTGCACTGCTGCATTATGTTATCAGTTTAGCAGAACCCGGCCCTTCAGGCATGTCTTCTGTATGTGTTATGTGCGCCCTGCTGTTGTGGCTGAGCCAAATTTGCTTTCTGCTCAGTTGCCTGCCGTGGCTCTCTTTGCCTGTTGTGGACAGAGTTTGTTCCTTGTGTTAGTGGGCTAGTCTGGGGCCACCTTGAGCCTGAGTTGAATCAGACCCTGTGTTTGCCAGAGATGCAGTAGCACCAAACTGCAACAACAGGAACAACCCTGTGTTGTTCCTTTCACTGGTGGCCAGGGTCTGCTGTCACCTGATGTTTGCCCCTAGCCCACTGCTTTGATCGCAGTTAAATCAGTGTGTAAGATTATGTTCCACTGGGCCTGGGGTTAGGAGTCACTTTGGGATGGTACTGTCCTCTTGTTGGGGCTGATTGCATGCTGTTAGACTTGTAGCACCAGTTTGGCTGGACTCCTGCCAAGTGTGTTGGGAGGGGACAGATCTACAGGAGAACCTGGGGGTAAGACACATAGTACCAGCGAGGTCCCTTATAGTCTGCTGCAGCAAAGGAACTCTGGCTGCCTGGGAGAACTCCTGCCCAAACTGAATGGATGGGATGAGTCTACAGAAGGGCACGGGGGGTGGGGGGGGGGCAGCGCATGCTGTTAGCAAGCTAGATGGAGAGGGTTTAGGATGTGCTGGTTCCTGCAGGTATCCATGTGTCTAGTCTGGGGAGTGTGGGAGAGAAATGGTGCCGACCAGCTCTTGGAGAGGTCTCCCAAATATCCTTGGCCCTCCAGCGCACGTTTTGGGATTAGTAAACAAATCTTCCTTCCATATACCCTAGCAATTTTTTTTTTTTTAAGATTTCACTTATTTATTTGACAGAGACATAGAGAGGGAACACAAGCAGTGGGGGAGCAGGAGAGGGAGAAGCAGGCTTCCCTTCAAGCAGGGAGCTTGATGTGGGCCTTGATTCCAGGACCCTGGGGTCATGACCTGAGCCAAAGGCAGCCACTTAACGACTGAGCCACCCAGGCACCCTACCTTAGCAATTTTTAAAAAATTGCTGCTTCTGTGCTGTATCTCAGCAGGGTTCTTTGTTATGTTGGCCATTTACGGGTGGGAACTCCCCTTCCTATGGCCCTGCACCTCCTCCAGAGCTAATCCCACTGATTTGTCAAGTTTCCAGGGTTGAGCCCCACTGATTATAAGAACTTGTGAAGTTCTAAGCCAAAAGTTACGGCAGTTGGTCTTCCCAGTGTGGGTCCCCATGCCTAGGCGGCTGGGGTGGGGTCTGTCCTCTCCTTTCTTCTCCATGTTTTTCGTTGTTCCTCCCTCTTGGAGATAGTCTCAAGGGTCAGTTTGGTTCCCTATGGTTTTCCTGCCTTGCCTTCTTTTCTTTTTCTTTCCTTCTTCTTTTTTTTTTAATGTGGCCTCTTCTCTTCTATTAGCTATTACTATTAGTCTGGTCCACCAGTATTTAGGTCATTTTCTGGGTTTGTTACACTAACGTGGATGCTGTCTGTGTGTATTCATGGGAGGAGGTTAACTTAGGATCATCGTACTCTGTCATCTTTTTTTTTTTTTAAAGATTTTATTTATTTATTTGACAGGCAGAGATTTATTTAAAGGGAATCCTCTAAATGAAACAAGTTCTTAAATAGAAGAAAATTACGAAAGAAGAACATTTCACAGGTAAAAGCAAACATAATCTTCAGTGTGGTAGATTAACCACTTATAAAACCAGTATGGAGGTTAAAACTTAAGAGCAGTAATATCAATTATATTTACAAAAATCAGCACAAGGATAAACAAAATAAGAAGATGTAAAATATGACATTATATGCATAATAGGCAGAGAGGCAGTCAGAGAGAGGAGAAAACAGGCTCCCCGCTGAGCAGAGAGCCCGATGTGGGGTTCGATCCCAGGACCCCGGGACCATGACCTGAGCCGAAGGCAGAGGCTTTAACCCACTGAGCCACCCAGGCGCCCCACTCTGTCAACTTCTGTGTTTGTTTTGAAGTGTACTTTGTCTGATACTACTGCTGCCCCGCCTGTTTTTGTTTTGTTTTTGCTTCCATTGGTATCATCTATTCCAAGGCATTTCCATCCCTTCACTTTTGAGTCTGTATTCCTTTAAGTCTAGAGGGAATCTTCCAGACAGCAAATAGATGGGTTTTGTTATTTATCTGTTTAACCAGCCTGTGTCTTTTGATTGGAGCATTTCATACATTTATTAAAGTGATTAATAGGTTACAACTTATTTCCATTTCGTTAATTGTCTTCTGATTATTTGTGTAGTTCCTCTCCATTCCTTTCTTCTTCTCCTTGTCTCTTCCCTGGTGGTTTGACAGCTTTCCTTAGTGTTATGCTTAGATTCATTTCTCTTAATTTTTTGTATATCCTAGGTTTTTGATTTATAGTTACCATTAGGTTCATGTAGAACATTCTACGTGTATTCTCTAGCAGTCTATATTAAGTTGCTGGTCACTTAAGTTCAAACACATTCTAAAATCATTACATTCCTACAACCCTGCCAGATTTTATGCATATAATGTCATATTTTACATCTTCTTATTTTGTTTATCCTTGTGCTGATTTTTGTAAATATAATTGATATTACTGCTCTTAAGTTTTAACCTCCATACTGGTTTTATAAGTGGTTAATCTACCACACTGAAGATTATGTTTGCTTTTACCTGTGAAATGTTCTTCTTTCATAATTTTCTTCTATATAAGAACTTATTTCATTTAGAGGATTCCCTTTAAATAAAGGGAATTTATTTATTTATTTATTATTTATTTATTTCTTGTAAGGCTGGTTTACTGGTGATGATCTCCTTTAACTTTTGTCCAGGAAACTTTTTTTTATCTCTCCTTCAATTCTGAATGATAGATAATCTTGCCAGATAATGTTCTGGGTTGTAGGTTTTCTTGCTTTAAGCGCTTTGAATATGTCATGCCACTCCCTTCTATCCTGCAAAGCTTCTTCTGAGGAATCAGCTGATAGAGTTATGGGGTTTCTCTTGTATATGACCTGTTTTCTTTTAACATGTTACTTTTAAGATGATCTCACCACTGCTTTCTGCCATTTTAATTATGTCTCATAGGGTGGTCCTCTGTGGGTTCGTCTTGTTTAGGGCTCTCTGATTCCAGGACCTGGATGTCTGTTTCCTTCCTCAGATAAGAGAAGTTTTCAGCTATTTCTTCAAATAAGTTTTCTCCTCTTTTTTTTACCCCCTCCTCCTTCTGGGATCCCTAAATGCAATGCTGTTGGGTTTGATGTTGCAGCGTTCCCTTAACCTATTCTCATATATTATTATTATTATTATTATTAATTGTTACTGTTGCTGTTCTGATTCATTGCTTTGTATTAACTTGTCTTCCAGGTCACTGATCTATTCTTCTGCATCCTCTAATCTGCTGTTGATTTCCTCTACTGTTTTATTCTTTTAGTTATTGAATACTTCCATTCTGCTTTTAAAAATATTTTCTCCTTGTTTTAGTTTCACTGAGTTCATTCACTCTTTTCTCAAGTCCAGTGAGCATCTTCATAGCCATTACCTTGAACTCTTAATCAGGCATATTGCCTATTTCCATTTCATTTAGCTCTTTTACTGTGATTTTTGTCTTGTTCCTTCATTTGGGACATACTCCTGTCTCATCTTGTCTAACACTTTATACTCATTTCTGTGTATTAGGTAGGTCAGCTACATCTTCTGGTCTTGAAAGTAGTGGTCTTGTGCCTAAGAGGTGCTGTGGAGCCCTATAGAACAGTATCCCCTGCCCAGCAGAACCAAGTACACCAGGGGTGTACCTTATGTGGGATTTTATGTGCCCTCCTATTGTGGCTGAATTGTGAATGCCTTTAGCTCAGCTGAGTGTAAGGACCAGATTTATTGGCTATGAGCACATAAGGCAGGGTTCTCCCTATTCTGTTGAGAGGTCTGCCTGTGGCTGCCATGGGCTCATTGGTGGGCTGGGAGGGCTGTCAGCTTAACAGCCTGTGATTAGCCTCTCTGACACAGCAGCAGACACATTACGGCCAGAGCTTGCCCCTGGAGCAGCCAGCCCTCTTAGCTTCTGGAGCAGGAGGCATGCTGGTATGTGAGGTTATCTCCTTCCCCTCCCAGCCCCTTATCCAGGACATGGCTGCCTTCCAGCTCTGGTGGGACAGGAGCCACTTTGAAGGGATGTTTGCAGAGGTGGACAGTTCTGCAGAGGAACATCTGGGTCTCGCATGTGGAACTAGCATGGTGCTAGCATGGTAGATGGAGAATGTTAGTACTGGCTCCCCAAAACATCCAGTCTCTAGTGTGGAGAAGGAGAAAGAAAGGGTGCCCTTCACCAATTTTGTTCTTGGAGAAGTCTACAGATCCCTGCCCCTCCAGCACACGTACTGAGATTAGTCAGTAAATCTGCTTCACATATACCCCAGGTGCTTTTCAAACTGCTATTTTGCGCTATCTCCTGGGCTGAATTATTTAGTATGCTGACCCTTTAAGGACAGGGACTGGATTTCCTATTGCCCTCTGGCTCTCCTGGAGTTAATCCCAGTGGTTTTTAAAACTCTGAGTTAAGCACCAGTGATTTTTCAAATCTAGGCATAATGGGGACTCATTATGCCTAGCTTCCTAGTGTGGGTCCCTGTACCAAGAGTGTGGGTTCCTAGTGTGGGTCCTTGTACCAAGAGTGCCTGGTGTGGTTTTTGATCCTCTTCTCTGTGCTTGTGATGTCCGTTCTGTTTGTGGCTAGTTGCATTGGAGGTTTGGTTCCTAATGATGTCACCACCCCTCCTCTATTTTTCCATCTGGCCCTCTCTCTGTAACTAGCTGTGGAAGATCCGTTCTTTCAGGGTTCAGGTGCATTGTCAAAGTTAGTTGTATAAATGTAGTCATTAACCTTAGTATGTCTGTGGGACAAGGTGAGCTCAGGATCCTCCTACTCTGACATCTTCCTGTCAGCTATTAGGTTTTAAATTTTCTAATAAAGAGTGAACTCACAAAATCCTAGGGAACTTATCCTTGACTTTTCCTTTTTTTTTTTTTTTCCTTCTTCTTGTCTATCCATCTCCTCTCCCAGTAAATCTATACTGAGTGTCCCCCTCATGGTCAGGGCTGGAGAAAGGGCTATTCCTAGCTCATTATGGCAGAATAAGGGTTGCTCCCTGTGGTTGGTCACTCCTTACAGTTAGTTCTCCATAAGATCATCTCCCTCCACTCACATATTTTCCGTTCTTTGAAATGAAGTTTTAATGAGGTAAACCCTAAATCCAATCAAAAACTTCCTTTAATATTGAACACCTTTTCAATGTGTATCAAGACCAACCCATTCAAGGTGGTGACAGAAAAGTTTGAAGTGTGTGTAGAGAAACAACAACCTTCTGGTGCCTCCCTGAGGCTCATTATTGGGAGATTGTGAACTGATGCAGACCTACAGTTTCCTCAAGCAATATTTGGTAGCTTGGTGTAGGAATAGGGTTATTAGAGAGCTGAACTTATCCAGAGCTGGGATTTTCTAGAGTTGAATGAGATCAAAAGGCAGAGGGGCCAGGAAGTGGAGAACATTGACAAAAAAATCAGTGAAAATGATAGCCTTAGCGGACCAGTCCATGTGTAGAAGGAAGTAAAGATTTTGTATACGGAGGGAGTTGTGGAGGGAAGCATGAGGAGAGGAGATAAGTAGGGAAAGAATGAAGGCTATCATAGGAGTGGTCATTTAACGAAGATTAAAGAACAGAAGGGAGGAATTTCTTCCTACCCCCTTTAACAAAAAGAATATAACTCTCTGGGGATGTGGTTCTCAACTTGGGATGTGGAAGATTGTGATCCTCTCCCTCAGGACATTTGGCGCTGTCTGGAGACATTTTTGTCAAACTAGGTTTGCTACTGGCATCTAGTGGGTATAGGCCAGGAATTCTGCTAAACATCCTACAATATACGTGATAGACTCCCACATCGAAGAATTATCCAACCCAAGTAGAGAAACCCTGCTCTGGAGAGTGTCATTGTAATCCAAAAACTATGAAATGTCCCTCAAAATGGACGCATCACCTGGGATTTTAAAGATCTGCCTGGCTAAGGAACCCATTTTTTAATTTTTTTTTTTTTTTTTTTTAGCACCGTCATACTGCTAGGAAGGTGAATATGAAGGTCTAGAAGAGGGCAGGCAGATTTCAGGAACCCCTTGGAACATGGTGGTTGTGACTGGAGACTTCAAGCCACCAGATGCCTGGTACCAGATGCTGCTGCTGTAAAGCAGACAGCCTCCTCCAGAGGCTCAGCCACTGGGCTCTGCCCATGGTGTAGGACGTCCCTCCGATCCGAAGAGCAGAGATGCCCTTTTATTTAACTTGGAGGCAGCCCCACTACTTAAAATGTCCTCTTTCTATTTATATAAGTTGTGATTGCTCTCTTCGCTGGGGAATGGCTCCATTATTTTCTCAAAGTGCCGCAGATATTAGTCAACTTCGTAGTTATACTCTTATCCTGTTATTTTTTATTTGTTATTTATAGACCAATCATCTAAATCTAATGACAAAAGAGAATGAATCCTTTTTAGTTGTTTTCCTGAAAATGCTAGCAAATTCTTTTTGCGTTCTAAAAATACATAGGCAACTTCTGTACTCTATTTTTGCTACAGAGGGAGGGTCACTTCTAATTGCTCATTAGATGTTACATTTGGAAAATGGTCCCGTATTCTCAAGTGTGGGGAAATTCCATTATTACCAACATCATACAGAATGAGGAGCCTCAGTGAATCTAACTAACAGCACACAGGAACAAGGGCAACAGTTCTCAAACTTGTGTGTATTGGACTCACCAGGAGGATTTGTTAAAGCACACAGATTGCTGGGATCTGTTCAGAGAGTTTCTGAATCGGACCTAGGGTGATATCCGAGAATTTGTATTTCTGACAAGCTCCCAGGTGATGCTGATGTTGCTTATCTGGGCTCACATACGGAGACCTCTGTGGATTTATACACTAATTTTCATGAATTCTTTGTTTTAATGCTAGGTTATATTTAAGAAATCCCTTCATGGTTCAGTACCATATAATACGTTACTGTTTGAAAAAAGCTACATTGATTCTTTTTCGTTTCTTTTTTTAAGATTTCATTTATTTGTTTGACAGAGATGACAAGTAGGCAGAGAGGCAGTGGGGGGTTGGGGGAGGGGGCTCCCTACTGAGAAGAGAGTCCCATGCAGGGCTCGATCTCAGGACCCTGGGATCATGACCTGAGCCAAAGGCAGAGGCTTTAACCCACCGAGCCACCCAGGTGCCCCAACATTGAATTCTTTTAACAGGTATTCCTGTGAACTCATATATCTGAATGAAAAACGTTAAGCCTTGAGATGTTTTGTAAACTTGCCTGTTCATAGCAACTGTTGCTATGATTTTTAATGACTTATTTCCTATAATGTCTTGAAAAAGACCAATTTAATAAATGCTCACCAAAGCTCCATTTTTTAAAAAAGATTTTGAGAGAGATTTGAGAGAGCATGTGAGGAACTACAGAGGGAGAGAAAGAAGCAGGCTCCCTGCTGAGCAGGGAGCCGCCATGCAGGGTTTAATCCCAGGACCCTGAGATCATGACCTGAGCCGAAGGCAGACACCTAACTGAGTGAGCCACCCAGGTGCCCTCTAAAGCCATATCTATGTAAACCCCTAAATATCCAGAGCTAAAATGGGAGCTAGACTCCAGGTAGTGGGCCTGAGTGACCTGTTCCTCCTTTGTATAAAATAAGAGGTGGATATCCTATAAATAACAACATCCCTTTTGGGGCACCTGGGTGGCTCAGTTGGTTCAAGTCTGCCTTCAGCTCAGGTTATGATCCCAGGGTTTGGGGATGGAGCCTGCGTCAGGCTCTCTGCTCAGCCTGCTACTTAGGTGGGAGCCTGCTTCTCTCACTGCCTGCCACTCCCCCTGCTTGTGCTCTTTCTCACTCAATCTCACGTCTGAGGAATTCTGCTTTACCTAATGTGTTTTTGTAAATGTTTTCAAGGACAACATGAAAAATTCATTTCATCTAATATGTTGCCTCAATCATCTATGAGTGGTTGCTTGGAAAGCTCTGAGTTGGAAAGGGTTTGAAAGCTCAGTTGGGTTCCACAAAAAATGATTGATTTCTTTAGCTATGTTTGTCAGGAGTGTAAAGAAAATGGTGGTACAAATGCTATCCATGTATTAAATTTCTTCTAAATATTTAGGCTGTTTTTTTTTCCTCATAAGTCTTATGCAGCTACAATAGTTCGGCAAAGTAATGATTTGTAAATAAGATTTCCTTGCTTATTTCAAGAAATCCTTTGAGGTTTACAAAATTCATTTCAATAGGAGTCCTAGTTAGCACAATCAGAGAAGAAAAAGAAATGAAATGCATCCAAATTTGTAAGAAAGAAGTTAAACTGTGGCTATTTAAAAAAAGAAGTCACTATTTGCAGATGACATATGACACGTGGAAAACCCTAAATACTCCAATTAAAAATTATTAGAAATAGTAAACTTGCAGGATACAAAATTAATATACAGAAATACATTGGGTTTCTATAGACAAATAACAAATTAGCAGAAAAATTAAGGAAGCAATCCCATTCACAATTCCACCAAAAAGGATGAAATACCTAGGAATAAATTTAACTAGGGGTGGAAGACCTCTGCTTTGAAAACAATGAAACACTGAAGCGCCTGGGTAGCTCAGTCTTTGCTTGGCTGGCCGCTGCTTCTCCCTCTCTCATTCCCCCTACTTGTGTTTCCTCTCTCGCTGTGTCTCTCTCTGTCTAATAAATAAATAAAATCGTTTTAAAAAAACAAAAAACTATGAAACACTGATGAAAGAAATTGAAGATGACCCAAACCATGCCCATGGATTGGAGTAATTGCTTTTGGTATGGACATTTTAATAATAATTATCTGTAGGTTAAAGGCAATCACCATCAAAATATAAACAGCATTTTTCACAGAACTAGAACAAATAATCTTAAAATTTGTATGGAACAAAAACAAACAAAAAAACCCCTGAAGCAATCTTGAGAAAGAAGAACAAAACTGGAGGTATCACAAGCCCAGGTTTAAAGATATATTACAATGCTGCAGTAATCAAAACAGTATGGTACCGGCACAAAAAGAGATATATAGATCAATAGAATAGGACAGCAAGCCCAGAAATAAACCCATGATTTATATGTCATTAGTCTACAACAAAGGAGGTAAGACTATGCAATGGGAAAAAAGTCTCTTCAATAAATAATGTTTGGAAAATTGGACAGCTACATAAAAAATGAAACTGGACCACTTTCTTACACTATATTCCCCAAAAAACCTCAAAATGGATTTAAGATCTGAATGTTAGGCCTGAAACCATAAAAATCCTACAAGAGAGCAGAGACAGTCATTTCTGACACTGGCAATAGCAACATTTTTCTTTCTTTTTTTTCTTACGATTTTATTTGTTTATTTGAGAGGGAGAGAGAGAAAAAAGGAGCAGGGGGAGTTGCGGAGGGAGAGGGAGAAGCAGACTCCCCACTGATCAGGGAGCCCAACAGAGGGCTCAATCCCGGAACTCATGGATCACAACTGGAGCCAAAGACCGACGCTTGACTGACTGAGCCACCTAGGCTCCCTTGTAGCAGCATTTTTCTACATGTGTCTCCTGAGGCAAAGGAAAAAAAAGCAAATGCAAACTATTGGGACTACATCCAAATAAAAAGTCTCTGCATAGCAAAGGAAATAACAAAACAAAAAGACTATCTGCTGAATGGGAGAAGATACTTGCAAATGATAGATCCAATAAAGGGTTAATGTCCAAAATATATAAAGAATTATGACTCAACACCAAAAAGACAATCCAATTTAAAAATGAGCAGAAGGCATGGACAGTTCTCCAAAGAAGACATCTAGATGGCTAACAGACACATGAAGAGATGTTTAACATTACTCATCAGGGAAATACAAATTAAAACCACAATGAGCTATCACCTCACACCTGTCAGAATGACTAGAATCAAAACCACAAACAAGTGTGGTGAGGATGCGAAGAAAAAGGAATTCTTTCACACTGTTGGTGGGAATGCAAACTGATACAGCTACTCTGGAAAATAATATGGAGGTTCCTCAAAAAATTAAAAGTAGGATTACTGTGTGATCCAGTAATTTCACCACTGGATATTTACTCAGAGAATACAAAAACACTAATTTGAAAAGATGTTTGCCCTCCTGTGTTTGTTGCAGCATTATTTACCATAGACAAATTATGGAAGCAACCCAAGTGTCCATCCATAGACGAATTGTTAAGATATGGTGTATATATACCATGGAATATTATTCGGTCATAAAGAAGAATAAAATCTTGCCATTTACAACAACATGGATGGACCTAGAGCATATAATGCTAAATGAAATGAGTCAGAGAAAGGCAAATACTATATGATTTCACTCATTTGTGGAATATAAGAAAACAAACAAACAAAGAAAAAGACAGAAAAACACTCTTAAATATAGAGAACAAACTGGTGGTTACCAGGGAGAAAGTGGGGTGAGGGGATGGATGAAATAGATGAAGGAGATTAAGAGTACACTTACAGCTATGAGCACTGAGTGATGTGTAGAATTGTTGAATCCCTATATTGTATACATGAAACTAACAAAACATTGCTAATTATACTGGAATGAATGAATAAATAAATGGCAAGAGACTCGAATGGACATTTCTCCAGAGAAGATACACAAGGTCAACAAGCATATGAAAAGATGGTTAACACCAAGCAAATCAAAGCCACAACGAGATACCACCTTACACCCATGAGGATGGCCACTATTAAAAAACAAACACACAAAACAAACATACAAAAAAAAAAAATAATAAGGGCTGGTAAGAAAGTGGAGAAATCAGAATCTTAGTGAATTGATGGTAGCAATGTAAAATGGTGCAGCCACTGTGGAAAAGAGTATGATGTTCTAAGAATTAAAAATAGAATTACCATATGATCCATCAGTCCTGCTTCTGAATATTCTGCTCTCAATTCTTTTTGGATAAATAATCTTGAAGACCTATTTGCATACCCATGTTCATAGCAGTATTATTTGCAATAGCCAAGAGGCAGAATGAATGCCTCTTGGTATATACATAAAGAAGAAGAGGTGGTATATACATAAAACAGAATCTTCTTTTCCTTTAAAAAGAAGGAAATCCTGTCATGTGCTACAACATGGATGAAACTTGAGGACATTTTGCCAAGTGAAATAAGCCAGTCACAAAAAGAAAGTGTATGATTCCACTTAGATGAGCTATCTAAAGCAGTCAAACTTACAAAGAAGAATTGTGGTTGCCAGGGGCTGGGAGGAAAGAAAACAGAGTTGTGCGTGGGTATAGAATTTCAGTCTTACAGAATGAAAAAGCTCTAGAGATCTGTTTTACAATAATGAGAATACAGTTAACACTGCGGAACTGCATGCTTAATATAAAAATGGTTAAGATGGAGACGTTTTATAATTACAAAAACCTTAGAAATTGTTGTCCCTTAAGTTAAGGAGGGTGGGGGAAAGGCATAAAGACTCTAAAAGTCCCAGAATAAATCAAAGGGATTACTACAATACAAGGTTAAGAACACCAGTGTGGGCTGTGTGGGTCTGGATTCCGACTCCACCGTTCATGAGCTGGGTGACATTGTCAAGGTACCGAACTCTCTGAGCCTTAGTTCCCCCATGTGTAAAACAGAGCAATACCAGCATTTGTCTTCACAGTCCTTAGGCCGCTTAAATTAATACATGTGGAAGGCTTAGGAACTTGCCTCCCAAGGTAAGAATTTAATAAAGGCTAGATGTTACTCTCTTAGAACATCAACAACTCAAGAGAATAGAGACTGTAGTATTGGATGGGTTGTTCCAAGAGTAAATGTATCCTATACCAATATATTCTCTATGTAACACAAGTACGGAAGAATGCCAAACCCATCAACCCCATTCCTGAAATGGAATTCATTGTTTTAAGTGACTGATGTGCAATCTGATAAAATAAAAACTTAGTAGTTTTTGTTCTGACTTCAACATTTCCTCTATTTTCACGGTCTTAAAAGTATTTCATAAGTAAATATATAGAAAATTGCTATTTTAAAAACTTTCAGGAGAAAAAAGTGTAGGGAAATTAAAACATCCTTTTATCCAAGTCCTGTGACTGGGCCTAAGAGTTAAGCTGATGTAAGACAGATTAGCAGGAGAAAGGTATTCAAATTTAATATTTTTATGTGGACATGGGAATCTTCAGAAGGACAATGATGAACTAAAGAAGGTTTTAGGCCCCAAAAGCTACATATCTTTTTACACAAACAACAGCAAATTGTGGGAATATAAGATATAAATTAGGTTAGGTCCAATAAATTGTGGAATAGGGACTAGTAAATCGATGGGGAAACTAATGGGAAATCGGTTATTTTTATAGATTTGCTTATTAAGGTCAATTTCACCATTGATTCTCAGTCTCTGCTGATAAGAATGTTCTTCTCTTTCTTATACAGAGAGGGTACCTTTTCCATGGGGAAATTTTGTGTCCTGCTTTTAGGTAGAAAGGGGGAGGGCAGAGAGCCCTTTCCACACTTTGTTTCTTGAGTGCCTTCGTCTCAAAATAATCCATGTGCCAAAGTGTCATATTTTGAGGAGGCATGTTCTGAAACCCTTCAGAAGATACAGTGATACACCATCAGATAATGGACAAATTCATTTCAAAGCCCATTATTAATTTAAGCAGTTTGATACTGGTGAAAGGACAGCCAGATTCATGGGTGAGAAGCCCCTCCCCACACATAGAGCACCACTACCGCAACACCCCTCCTTTCCAAACAGGTCCCAGAATAGGTAAAAACATAACAGTTGGTAAGGGTAACATCACAGAACAGCAGAGGAAAGGAAGGAGTAGTCACTGAATGTTTCTGGGGCAAGTGGCTAATATTTGAGAAAAATTAGACTTCTGTATCTCATTACAGACTAAATTTCAGCTAGTTCAAAGACTTCAATATAAAATTATGAAAACACGTGACACCTAGAAGGAAATGTAGTTGTATATTTATCTGATCTTGGGGAGGAAAAGTTTTTCTGAGTGTAAAAGCAAACAAAACCAAACATTTGTTAAAGGATGTTAACTGACATATTACCCATAATAGTAACATTTTCCAAATATCCTATATGTTTCATAATTAGGAGAATATTTAAATTGTGGGCTACCAGTTCTAAACTCATTCTGTGCAAATCAAGAAGTGGCAATCAAAGCATATTAAGAGATAGAAGTACTATAATAGGTTAAATGAAAGTTGTACATGGTTGCTCTGGACAATAATTACAAGTTAGGGACACCTGAGTGGCTCAGATGGTTAAGTGTCTGCCTTCAGCTCAGGTAATGATCTCAGGTTCCTGGGATCAAGCCATGCGTTGGGCTCCCTGCTTAGTGGGGAGCCTGCTTCTCCCTCTGCCCCTCCCTTCCGCTTGTGCACTCTCTCTCTCTCTCTAAAATGAATAAATAAAATCTAAAAAAAAATAATTCTTTAAAAAAATTTTTTATTTTTAAGAGTTAATGCTTTTTATTACTAAATGACTTTTAATCAATACACATGTTCATTTCATACAAAAATATAGGAATAATAGAATCCTAGTTGTACAATTTTATAACTTAAACGAAATCACCAGAATTTCAAGGCCTAGGAAAAAAGATAAACAGATTACCAAAGTGTTAATTGTGCTTTTTCACTAGATAGTGAAATTATTAGTGAATTTTATTTTCTTAGCACTTTCCTGTATTCCTGAATTTTCAACAGTGAAGATAGTTTTCTTGTAATCAGAAAAAAATAATTAAAATAAGCTAATGTTACTACAAAGAATTAGAATAGTGTTCTACTGTGAATAATATGAATTTGATCATTTTACATATAACCTAATATGTTTCCATTTCCCTCCCAAGAATGACTATTTCAGGAACTGTAACCTTTTCTTGACTTTTGTTAATTCAAATAGAACACTATGGGCATCCAGATAATTTTAACAATTGGCTAACTATGTGCTGTTGGTCTAGATGTCCATTCTGGTAGATGAAAAACCTTTTTGGTTATTGCTCTCTCAACCAAGTATAAAATAAAATTTTTTCATTGAGACAACTAACTTAACATTGTATTAATTAATTAATACAATACAATTGTATTAATTAATTAATATAATACAATTGTATTAATACAATACTTAACATTATAATAATTATAATAAATATATTAATTATTAAATTAATACATTAATTAATGTATTAATAATACATTAATTATAATGTATTAATTATAAATTGTAATATTACAATTTATTAATTGTAATAAAATTATAAATAATTTTACACCTATTAAATACACCTATTTAATAGGTGTAAAATCTAATGATTTGCTCTATTCATGTATTGCGAACAATCAGTCTGGTTAACATTCATCATCATGCAGAGCTACAATTTTTTTTCTTATAATGGGAACTTTTAAGATCTACTCTCAGCAGCTTTGAAATATACAGTACAGTAATATTAGCTACAGTCACCATGCTCTACATTGTATTCCAGGATGTTTTCATTTCACAGGGGGAAGTTTGTACATTCTGACCACCTTTACCATTTCACGCACTCCCTAGCCCTGCCTCCAGCAACCACCAGTCTGTGCTGAGCTTGATTTTGTTGTGTTTTGTTTGATTGCACTTACCAGTGAGGTCCTACGGTATTTGTCTTTCTTTGATCTGTTTCACTTAGCATAATGCCCTCAAGATACATCCGTGTTGCCACAAATGGCAAGATATCCTTCTCTGTCTGATTGGATAATCGAGTGTGTGTGTGTGTGTGTGTGTAGACACATATAACACATTTTCTCTGTCCATTCATCCTAAGTGGTCGCGTCCTTGTCTTGGCTATTGAAAACAATGCTGCAGTGAGCATCGGCACAGATCGCCTATCCAGTTAGTGTTTTCATTTTCTTCTGTAAATACTCAGAAGCAGAATTGTTGAATCATATGTACTATTTTCAATTTTTAATTTCTTGAAATATAGTTGACATGCAATTTTAGTGTCAGGTGTACAACATAGTGACTTGATAATTTTATACATTATGCCTTGCTTACCATGGTAAGTGTAGATGTGATTTGTCACCATATAAAGTTACCACAATATTACTGATGTTTCCCATGCTGTACTTTTTATCCTTGTCACTTACTTATAACTGGAAATTTGTACCTCTTTATTCCCTTCACTCCCTTCACCTCTCCCTAATCCCCTTCCCCTTTGACAACCACCAGTTCTCTATATTTGTGAGCCTATTTGTTTTGTTCTGTTATTTAATTTCCACATATAGGGGGTGCCCCAGTGGCTCAGTTGGTTGAGCCACTGGCTCTTGATTTTAGCTCGGGTCATGGGATGGAGCCCCGTGTCAGGCTCCATGCTCAGCAAGGAATCTGCTAAGATTCTCTCCCTCTCCCAGTGCCCCTCCCTCCCACCACTCATGCTCTCTCTTAAAAGAATAAGTAAATCTTAAAAAAATTCCACATATAAGTGAAATCATATAGTATTTGTCTTCTCTGTCTTATTTCACTTATCATCATGCTCTCTAGGTCCATCCATGCTGTCATGAATGGCAAAATTTCATTGTTGCCACTGAATAATGTTCCATTGTCTATAAATACCACATCTACTTTATCCATTCTTCTGTGGATGGACATCCAGTTTGCTCCCATAGCACCATAAGGGTGCATAGATCTTTCTTTTCTTTTCTTTTTTCTTAAAGAGAAAGAGAGAGAATGAGAGCGTGAGAGGGGGGAGAGTCAGAGGGAGAGGCAAAACTCCCTGCTGAGCAGGGAGCCCAATGTGAGACTTGATCCTGGGACTCTGGGATCATGACCTGAGCCAAAGGCTCACCCAACCAACTGAGCCACCCAGGTGCCCTGGGGTGCATATATTTTTTTTGAATTGTGTTTTCATTTTTGTTAGGTAAATACCCAATGGTGAAATTACTGGATCTATTAATTTTCTGAGGCACCTCCATGATGTTTTCCATAGTGGCTGTACCAGTTTACGTTCTGACCAACAGTGCACAAATGTTCCCTTTTCTCCACATCCTCACTGACACTTGCTATTTCTTAACTTTTTGATATGTCATTCTGACTGGTGCCAGGTGGTTTCTCACCGTGGTCTTGATTTGCATTTCCCTGACAATGAGTGATGAGTACATTTTCATGTATATGTTGGCCACCTATATGTCATCTCTGGAAAAATGTCTATTCACATACTCTGCCCTTTTTTTAATTGGATTGTTTGTGGTTTTGTTGTTGTTTGCCATTAAGCAGATATATGATTTGCAAATATTTTCTCCCCTTTAGTAGGTTTTGTTGATGGTTTTCTTGCTGTGCAGAAGCTTTTCAGAGTGAAGTTTATTAGATTCAAATTTGTAATCTATTTCAAGTTGATTTTTGTAAGTAGGGTCAGTTGGGGTCCAATTTTATTCTTTTGCATGTGGCTGTCCAGCTTTGCCAATACTACCTATTAAAGTGTCTTTCCCATTTTATATTCTTGGCTCCTTTGTTGTGATTTAATCGACCATATATCTATGGATTTATGGTTGGGCCCTCTATTCTGTTGATCTGTGTGTCTGTTTTTACACCAATACCTCACTATTTGGTTACTGTAGTTTGGTAATAGAGTTTGAAATTGCAAAGCATGAGGCCTCCAGCTTTGCTCTTCTTACTCAAGACTGCTTTGGCTATTCAGGGTCTTTTGTGGTTCCATACGAATGTTTAGGATTGCTTCTTAGATGGCTTCTTCTATTTCTGTGAAAAGTGTTTTTTTTGGAATTCTGATAGGGATTGCATTGAATCTGTACATTACTTCTGGTAGTCAGGACATTTTAACAATATTTGTTCTCGATCAATGAGCGTGGAATATCTTTTGATTCATTTATGTCATCTTTAGTTTCATTCATCAATGTTTTATAGTTTTCAGAGTACAGGTGTTTCTCCTTCTTGGTTAGGTTTATTCTTAGGTATTTTATTTTTGGTGTAATTATAAATGGGATTTTCTTTCTGCTACTTCATTATTAGTGTATAAAGATGCAACAGATTTCTGTATATTGATTTTTGTATCTTGCAACTTTATTCATTTATCTATCCTCATTTCTAGTTTTTAGGGTTTTCTATATAGTATCATGTTATCTGTAAATAGTGACAGTTTTACTTCTTTCTTACCAATTTGGATGCCTCTTATTCCTTTCTCTTGTGAGCTTGCTGTGGCTAGGACTTCCAGGACTATATTGAATAAAAGGGGTGAGAGTGGACATCCTTGTCTTGTTCCCATTCTTAGGGAAAAATATTCTCAGCTTTTCACTGTTAAGATGTTAGCTACAGGTTTTTCACATATGGCCTTTATTAAATAGAGGTATGTTTCCTCTAAACCTACTTTGCTGAGGGTTTTTTGTCACGAACGGATGTTGTATTTTGTCATGCTTTTTCTGCATCTATTGAAATGATCATATGGTTTTTATCCTTTCTCTTATTGATGTGATGTAATACGTTGATTTGCAAATACTGAACCACACTTGCATTCCAGGAATAAAATCCACTTTATCATGGTGAAGGATTTTTTTAATATATTATTGGATTTAGTTTGCTAACATTTTGTTGAAGAGTTTTACATCAGTTCATCGGAGATATTGTCCCCCCCCCCTTTTTTTTTTTTTTGGTAGTGTTTTTATCTGGTTTTGGTACCAGGGTAATGCTGGCCTCATAAAATAAATTTGAAGGTTTTCCTTCCTCTTCTATTTTTTGGAATAGTCTGAGAATATGTATTAATTCCTCTTTCAAATATTTGGTAGAATTCACCTGTCAAGCCATCTGGTCCTGAACTTTTTTTTTCTTGGGAATTTTTTTTAAAGATTTTTTTAATTTATTTGAGAGACAGGGCACTAGAAAGGAGAAGTGGGGAAGAAGGAGAAGCAGGCTCCCACAGAGCAGGGAGCCTGACACCAGGCTCCATCCCAGGACCCCGGGATCATGACCTGAGCTGAAGGAAGCATTTAACTGAATGAGCCACCCAGGCACCCCATTTGTTGGGAATTTTTTGTTTACTGATTCAATTTTATTGCTGGTAATTGGTCTGTTCAAATTTTCTATTTCTTCCTGATTTGGTTTTATGAGGTTATGTTTCTAGGAATTTATCCATTTCTTCTAGGTTACTCAATATTTTGGCATATAATTTTTATAATATTTTCTTATAATCTTTGTATCTCTGTGGTGTTTTTTCATTTCTGATTTTGTTTATTAGAATCAATCCCTCTCTCTCTCTCTTTCTATCATCTGGAATAAGGTTTCTCAATTTGATCTTTTCAAAGAGTCAGCTCCTGGTATCATTGATCTGTTCTTTTTGTTTGTTTCTATTTTGTTTATTTCTGAGTACTGTTTATTAGTTCCTTCCTTCTACTGGTTTGGGGTTTTGTTTGTTTTTCCTTTTGTAGCTCCTTTAGGTGTAAGGTTAGATTATTTTGAGATTTTTCTTGCTTCTTGAGGTAGGCCTGTATTGCTATAAACTTCCCTCTTAGAACAACTTTTGCTGCATCTTAAAGATTCTGGATCATTGTGTTTTCATTTGTCTCCATGTATTTTTTATTTCCTCTTTGATTTCTTGGTTGACCCATTCATTGTTCAGTAACATATTATTTAACCTCCATGTATTTGTATTCTTCCCAGATTTTTTCTTTTGGTTAATTTCTAGTTTCATAGCATTGTGATTGGAAAAGATGCATGTTAAAACTTCAATCTTTTTTAGTTCGTTATGACATGTTCTGTGGCCTAACATGTGATCTATTCTGGGAACAGTTCCATGTTCTCTTGAAAAGACTGTGCATTCTGGAATGTTCTGAATATATTTGTTAGTTGCATCTGGCCCAATGTGTCATTCAAAGCTACTGTTTCCTTGTTGACTCTATTTAGATGATCTGCTCATTGGTATAAATGGGATGCATAAGTCCTCTGCTATTTATTGTATTAGTATCAATTGCTTCCCTTAAGTTTGTTATTAGCTGGGGCACCTGGGTGGCTCAGTGGGTTAAGCTTCTGCCTTTAGTTCAGGTCATGGTCTCAGGGTCCTGGGATGGAGCCCAGCATTGACCTCTCTGCTCAGCGGGGAGCCTGTTTCCCCCTCTCTTTCTGCCTGCCTCTCTGCCTACTTGTGATCTCTCTGTCAAATGAATAAATAAAATCTTAAAAAAAAATTTTTTTTAAAAAGTTTGTTATTAGCTGCTTTATGTCCTTAGATGCTCCCATGTTGGCTACATAAATATTTACAATTGTTACAACTACTTATTGGACCATTTCCTTTGTTATGTTGTGTCCTCCTTTGTTACATGTTACGGTCTTTGTTTTAAAGTCTACTTTGTCCAGTATAAGTATTTGCATGATAGCAAATGATAGATCATTGCTTTGCATGATAGATGATCCTCTATCCTTTTACTTTTATTTTTAAAATTTTTTAAAAAGATTTTATTTATTTATTTGACAGAGGTCACAAGTAGGCAGAGAGGCAGGCAGAGAGAGAGAGAGGAGGAAGCAGGCTCTCCGTTGAGCAGAGAGCCGGATGCGGGGCGCGATCCCAGGAAGCTGGGATCATGAGCTGAGCCAAAAGCAGAGGCTTAACCCACTGAGCCACCCAGGTGCCCCATATCCCTTTACTTTTAATCTGCAGGTGTCTTTAGGTCTGAAATGAATCTCTTGAAGGCAGAATAAAAATGGATCTTGCTTTTTATCTACACTCTCACCCTCTGTCTTTTGATTAGGGTGTTCAGTCCATTTACATTCAAAGTAATTACTGTACTTATTGCCATTTTGTTACTTGCTTTATGGTTGTTTTTGTAGTTCTCTATTCTGTTCTTCTCTTGCTCTCTTTTTGGTTTGCTGACTTTCTTTATTGATATACTTGGATTCCTTTCTCTTTATTTTTTGCATATCTATTACCAGTTTTTTATTTGTGGTTACCATTAAGTTTATATATAACATCTTATGCATCTAGCAGTCCATATTAAGTTGATGGTTGTTGAAGTTTGATTCCATTCTAAAAGCCCTAAATTTTGGGACTCCTGGTCAGCTTGGTCAATTGAACATCCAACTCTTGGTTTTAGCTCAAGTCATGACCTCAAGTCATGAGATTGAGGTCTGAGCTCGGTGTGGAGTCTACCTGAGATTCTTTCCCTTTCCTTCAGTCTCTACTCCTTCTCTGCACTCATGCACACTCTCTCTCTAAAATAAATAAAATAAAAACTAATTTTTTACTCCCCCTCTCCCAACATTTCATATACATGATGTCATACTTCACATCCTTCTATTTTGTGAATTCCTGGACTGATTTTTATAGATATTCTTAATTTTACTGCTTTGATGGTTCCCTTTTTCTTACTCCTGCTTATGGTCTTTCCTTTTTACTCAGAGTTCCCTTGAACATTTGTTATAAGCCTGGTGTGATTAATTTCTTCAACTTTTGTTTGCGAAACTGTGGATCTCTCCTATTCTGAATGATGGTTCCTGGATAGAGTATTCTGGGTTGGCAGAATTATTTTCCTTTCAGCATTTTGAATATATGGTGCCACTCCCTTCTGGCCTGCTTAGTTTCTGCAGAAAAATCTGGTGATAGTCTTATGGAGGTTCCCTTGTATGTATCCAGTTGTTTTCCTCACTGCTTTTAAGATTCTCCCCTTGTCTTTAACTTTTCACAATTTAGTTACAGACTGTGCTCTTTGAGTATATATAATGTATTTAAGAATCTGTACTCAAACTACAAAAAAGGGAAGGAGAAAAGAGAAAAATGGAGGTAACACCCATTTACATGGTAAATAACAGACTATCATGTTCAACAATGCAATTTTCCTTTGCTAGTCCAGCAATGCAAGTCTTCATATGAAGTTCACTGTTGTTCTTGCATTTCAGGGTTTAGTTGTGTGCTTGTAGGGGTTAGAGTTCCTGCCAGACGTCTGACTCTGAGTGGAATTACTGTGGCTAGACTCACTTCTGTTCTAAGATGACAGAGCTTCTTATCCCAGTGCTTAACTTTTTCACAGAGTTGATCCTGCCATTTCTTAGTAATATTACTTTCCCCCCAGAGTAATCTGGAGCATCACTCACCTTCATAACCCATAATGATATACTACTCATTACTATGAATGAGGACATAAGCAGCCAGAATTGGTGTAAAAGTTAATGGTGTGCTTGGAATGTTATATTAGAGAAGCCCTTAGGATCTCCTTCACCTCAACTGATGCAGTCACACCATGGCATTTGTCTTCATCTCTTACTTTTTCCTCCCTGAACTATGGTGTTAAAATTCGTTTGGAACTAGGTCCTTTGTGTAGCCCAAATAGGTTTACATTTGCAGCATTCACTGCTTGCCCCTCTACAGTTTCCGTTACTAGGATCCATAGGGAAATTCACTCTGCCCATAGTGATAATGGCCTTGTGAAAGATGCACGTGCCCCAGTCATAAATGGCAGCTCCTTGTAGGCTTAGCTCTCAGACCACAGGTGGTTTACCTGATGAAGATGGGCTTGCAGCCCTCTGGGCTGACTTGCAGAACTTAATGTGCTCTTGTTGGAAGGAATGGTGCAGATGAACGTATATATGGCACAGAGTAAGGGAAGATATGGGCTCCTGGTGGTGCCCAGCAGACCTTCAAACTGCTCAGTGGCCAAGATGGCTTTGGTCTGTGTACTGGGGTGCAAGGGTTTGGGCATCTTTGTCATGTTCTAGGGTAGGGAGGCAGACATCGCAGCCTCTGCTGCAGGCTGGCCCCAGAAATCCACAGCAGGCAGGGCACAGCCAGGGCACCAACCCGAGCCCAGCCCATGGCAGCATCCCTCCTACACTAAGGCCGACTGTGATCGTGACAGAAGCAATAGTGTCCAGGGCTCTGAGAGGCCTGCTTCATGGTCTCTTCTCCACCACTGTCGATTTGGTCCATCCATGAGAGGAGGTGGATTCAGGATCTTCCTATATCACCATTTTGAGCTGGACTAACTGAGATTTTTCAAGACTTCTATTAAATTATAAATATCCATAACCTAGGCCTCTCATTTTTGTGTTATCTTTTGAAGAAAAAAATTATTGCAAAAAAATGTGACATATTTACTCGCAAGGTAAAATGGGACTGATTTCCTTGGACAGGAATAAATGTGGAAAATACTACCTAAATGTGAGCTTAAGAACTAGGACTGCCTAAGAAAATACATCCTATGCCAGAGACACACAGCTGGACAAGAACTTAAGACAACTCTTTACGGAGTCTCCAAACACACACTGAGGCAATAGACTGGGTTCCCCAAAGCACCTAGTGGCTGGGTATTAAACAAAAAAGATGATCAGTGTTCAAAATACATGATACAGCTTGCTGTTACTCACTACCCTCTCACAGCCTCCCAAAATAACCAAAAACAAGACCCTAAATTCAAAGAGCTAAACCCACAATCCTCTGAAATCATCAACCATCATAAATTACAAGTTTTCCATTGTCCTTTCTGCACACATCCCCATTCTTTCTACTGGCCCTAGAATGTCAGGCAGCTGGCTATTGTTGACATCCTTTCCCTTTCAAGGATACCTTTTAAAATACAGGTTTGGGCATGTAACCAAAACCCAACCAATCTATATATTCCAGCCTAGTGACCTCAGGAAACTCTGTGAACCAAGTTGATGCAAAGGCCCAAACGATGGACATTTTTGTGTGAATAACTAGGAAATAGAGAATCTCACTTTCCACTGAGGTTGCCACTTGCAAGAACAACATGTTCTGGGAAGTTCTAAGTGCCATTATGGACAAGAAGATGGTTATAGCCATTAGTGAACCCTCATGAACCCACACAAATATATAAAGAGGAATGTAGTTCAGTATACCCCTCTGCCCTGTGGTTTGGGAAGATTGAATCTTCTAGTCTGTTTCCACTTTAGAAAGTAGTTAAGGAGATACTTTTTTGGGCGGGAGAAGTTTAATATATTATGTTTAAAAAAACTTCAAACTAGTAATTATTATAAAATATAGTTTAATTTCACTTTTCATTACTTACCACAAAATTAAAAAAATACCAATATACAGACAAGAGCAAGTAAACTGGAAAAAAGCTAAAAATTGTATAAAAAACAAAACTAAGCACAGGAATGTAGGAGCAGTGACACACACATACCATATAGTCTCAAGTGAATTCAGAAGTGTGTTCCAGGTTAGACAAGTTTTCTTTCTACGGTCAACTTTTATTGGAGCCACATCTGGAAAGGATCTTAAACCAAGGCTCTTATATGGGAAACATCTTCCCAGACTTCTCTTAAAAAGTATTTCTCATAAAATAACCCACACCAGAGAGGCAGACCTAATCTAAATACAAGTCATAAATGCCTCCCCTTGGCCATGTAGAACTTGGAAAAATTAATGAAAACAAAGTACTCTAGAAATGGAAAAGTGACACCTAGTGGCCATTTGGCAGTTTTCCTTGATGGCTTTTGATCATTTTAGATCTTTAACCTGCTCTTCTCATAACTGTGCTTGGCAAATCTGAATTTCCAAATCCAGAGCCAAACAATGACCTACCTGAGTGGTAGATGATTCTTCAGAGCAGGATCTGAAATGACACTACCAGACATGGTCCGATAACTAGGTAGTGGTTATTTCATTTACTGTTCCCTGATGCTACAGAAATTCCTCAAATAGGACTAATAAATAGAGCCTTTCCCCACTATGACACTGTAATGAAATACTTTAATCCCACTTATTTACCAAAAGCCTCTATCCTCTACTTTCCTGTTTATTTCTTGGTGGATTTCCAGATTTAGTGATTGCAATAGGGTGTCAACATATACACCTGAAGTTTTATTTGATTTTAGGTTATTATCATGTAATGAAATAACTGAGAACATTTTCAGATTTACTAGTTTCAAAAAAGTTTTAAATTTGGGTACATGGATAGAAGTTCACAGTTATTGGATTATACTAAATCAAGGATCAATAAACAATTGTTTCTTAAACCATAGCATTTAGAGGTAAATATCATAGTTACGGTATAACCTTTGGTCTACTTCAATAATATCCACTTATTAAATGTTTCAGAGCAGCACTGTCCAATAGAAATATAATATATGCCACATGGGTAATTTAAAATTTTCTTGTAGCCACATTAAAAAAGTAAAAACTAAAATGTTAATGTTTTATATAATTCAGTATATCCAAAATACTTGAGTATGTGATCAGTATAAAACTGCTTTTTTAAAAGATAGTTTTTTATATTTATTTTTTAATTTTTATTTATTTTTAAGTAAGTTCCATGCCCAACTTGGGGCTTAAATTCACGACCCTGAGATCAAGAGTCGTGTGTTCCTCTGACTGAACCAGCCAGGTGTCCCATTATAAAACTGTTAATGTGATATGTTATGTTCCCTTTTTATACTAAATGTACGAAATCTGGTTTGCATTTTACATTTCAGTCTATCTCAATTTGCATTAGCTACATTTCAAGTGCTCAGCAGCCACACGTGGCCTGTGGCTCCACACCCGACAACACAGTTCTAGAGTCTGACCCTAATGCTCAAGTCCCATGGGTTAGAATCATAGAATCAGAACTGGAAGTAAACAGATCAAACCTCTTGTTACAGAGGAGGAAACTGAGGCACATACAGAGTGTTTAAATGGCTTACTTGAGGTCACACAGGTAAACTTAGGGTGAGCAGGCTCTTTCTGATTCCAGGCTCTTCCCCACTCCACTGTGTTATTGTAAGTAATTCTTAGACTTATGGGGGGGGAAGAACTAGAATATCCTTTTTATTATCTCATTCAATGTGTAGATGCTTTTCATCAAAATGCAAGAAATTAATGGTTAGGAGAAAAATTAATATAGCATAAGCCATAAAAATATCTGTCTCTCCTAAAAGCAATTCAATGTAAATGCAACACATTTCAGAGAAAACACTAAACATGGGAGAGTTAGAATTATCCTGCATTGCATGGATTGGATTCTGGGTCCAGAAAAATCCTTGAGTGGGTTATTATAGGATCAAAGCCTTAAATTGGCTATCTGCCCACCAGTCTATGAACTAATGCTTCTTCTTGCAAAGAGAAAAAAGTGCTTCTATATGTAGCAGTGATGGCCTCTAGAAACTCTGCCTCCCAGAGCCTTGCATCAGGAGGGTTAGCCCCTCTCCTTTCAAGGTCATCCAGTCACAGTGACCCACCTTGCTACCCCTAGTTTAGGTCAACTCTGGAGGCCAAGTCCAACCTGCAATGGTTTAGACCCTAAACTGTTAATGTTGGTATGGCCTCAGACTTAAAGAGGAGATGTGATTGTTTTAAGTCTGAAGAAGCAAGAACAATCATGCTTAGCCTGCTGCAAACCAGTCTCCCCCATCCTGTAGGATTTCTCTGGCTTATTGTAAACTTGCCAAGTCCCTCAAGTCCCAGAACCGGGAGTGGTGCTGACTCTCCAATATTGTATTGCCTGGAGGACAATGTGCCAATACTTCCTTCCCCATGTAGCCATTGCAGAGGTCCCAGCTGAAGGGAATGTGTGCTTTTGGTCTGTTACCTGGTGGTATGTTTGCCATTAACCAGTTTGACAAAAGTTCTAATCTATTATATACAGCTAAAAGAAATATGCAAGGCCAAAATAATATTTTGTTTTGGTGCGAGACTCGGAGAACTAGCTGCTGTAGCACCACATAGAGGAAGAGAACTGCATTGGCTCCCCCACATCTGAGCTTCCAGCTTCCCCATTAGCTTCCCAGACTATCATACTTTCATTTGGGGGGCACCAAAGAAAGTATATGAAAACACATTTGGTAAACTAGAAAGAACTATGAAAACATACAGTATTATGAAAGTATGACCTTCAGAAAGGTAGACATACATATATGATTTTAAATATTCTTCTTGTAATCAGTATAAGCCACTCCTCAGTTACTAGTTAAAAAATGATCTCCAAATTTGTAATGATAGCTAGAAAATTGGTTTTTAAATTCTTTCTCATTGCCTCAGTTTCAAAACTACACTTAGCATTTGTATAATTACCTTTGGTTTCAGGCAACATTAATTGTAATTGCCTATTCTAGAAGGCCACAGCTAGTTCATGGGTCAGTTAACTAATAATTTAACCAGTGAGACCATTGCTTTCCCAAATGTGTATCAAGAAACTGATATACACACATTAAACATTTTAAAAATATAAATTTAACTGTGACTTCTCAAAAGATATTTAACCTGCTTGGGCTTGTATTTTTGTCCAGGGCTAATCTTTCACTAAGCTCATTTTCTGCATCAAAAACTGGTTTACATGTAATGAAAATCTTGACTGGTTACATTAGCAACAATTCTTATATGCAAAGGATAATTATCAAGATCTAGGCCCCAAGATCTTTCCTTTTCTGTAAGCCAACTGAAAATCACTTAACTTTTTTTTTTTTTTCCTGAGTTTTAAATAAATTCTCTCACTTAAAGCCCATCTTAAGTGCTTGACCAAGCATAACTATCCTGGTTATGTGTGCCCAAGTTTACAATGACTGAACATAGTATTCACTGCAATTATGACTACCAATTGTACCCTCTCTTTAGGTGTTCAAGGGCTCAGAGTTTTCTTAAAGTGTGTAAGCCTTATCCTCAATTCAGGAAATATACAAGAAATGGAGATGTTCCAACTTCTATAAATCTACTAGTATAAGTCCATTATAAATTAATCTTAGACACAGGAAAATGTCAATATATTAAATTCCCCACACTCAAAAACTACAACAGAAAATAAAAACAAAACCAAAACAAGATGTATGTGATATTCTTGATGAGAAATATTTTAACAAAAAGATAGCAATTAGTGGGTATTAAGCCATGTCACTGAGAAAAGGGATCTGTCTGTAGGAAACTCTGAGCCATTCTTGGTGAAGGGAAACATCACATTTCCCCATACTGCCGTGGAAGTAAGGTGCACATCTATAACAATTGGTAGACTATTAATAGGAATAAAAGATAAAAACAGTACCAAGACAGTACAGAAGATTATATAGTTTGTTTTTTTTTTTTTTGTCAATGAAATGCTTTAACACATTCCTAATTTGTAAGAATTAAGAATCAAATGCTAGAGTGTCCAGTGGATGTCACCGAGGTCCCCGGGGTCTCCCAGGCCCCCCTCTGCTTCACAGTAATTCATGAAGGCAGCCATGGCTGTGTCATCATGGTCACACAGGGCATCAAAATCCAGCTGGGCACTGTCACCTATCAAATTAAAATACAGACCTGTGTAAGTACATTTGAAGATTAAAAGATGAATATCATTAAGAATGGCAAAGCGAGCAAAAAGAGAGAAAGCAAGAAACAGAGTCCTAATTACAGAGAACAAACTGATGGTAATCAGAGGGGAGGGGGGCAGGTGTATGGGAGAGACAGGTGATGGGGATGAAGGAGGACAGTTGTGATGAATGCCCAGTATTGTACAATGCTGATGAGTCACTATATTGTACACCTGAAACTAATATTACACTGTATGTTAGCTAACTGGAATTAAAATAAAAAAACTAAAAATTGCAAAGCGAGGCTAGAATAATATACAGTGAAATTTTGAAGACAAAGCATAGGCCTTATATTGCAGAAGGCTGATATATTTTTAAATGGGTCACCTATTATGTAACCATGTACTATCAGAGAAATTGCAGAGAACTCATTTGATGCACATAAATGAGGTGATCTATGAGTTTTCAAATAGAAAATAACAGCGCTAAAAGGTACTGACTCTAGACCATTGGAAGCTAGGGGCCAGTGTTTATGCATGTGTCCACATAGAGCCTGGAAGGATAAACTTAACTTTAATCTGCCTTGTGAAAATACTGTACATCTTTAATCTGAAAGAGAAGGCTGACACAAAAGCATCCTCTTCCAAACATCTGAAAGATCCTATAAAAGGGGAAATAGCCAGATTTTTTTATTGAAGAAGGAAATAAGAAGAAACCATAGAAACAAGATTTAAGTTAGAGATAAGAAAGAGGATCTAGAAATTATGAGTTAACATACAGCTACATTTAGCCAAAGTTCTCTAGAAATCTTTCAAAGTACAATAGAATTTGAGATGATTAATGTGGTTCTCTGTGAAGCTGAAATCCAGTTTCTTTCAAGTTCTTTGATTCTCTTTGACATACATTTCCAGTAGATCAATGTTAGTTATGGATAGTATAAACCTGTGTCACTTCAATTTACTTGGTTTGAGTCTACATAAACATAGTTAAAATGAATAATTAGATCTTAAACACTTTGTGATTGGTACATTTAAAAGTGCTTATTCTTGGAAGTGGGCATTTTTTCCCCTAAATAGAAGTACCTTAGTTTTATTTAGATAGTATGTATTAACAATACCCATAACTAATTCCTTTGATAATGGGATTTTTAATGACAGATACATTCAGTAGCAACCACCTTGAAGTCGAGTATGATCATTGTATTTAGGGTTTTGAATGGAAAAATCTTAGTTTTAAAAGTCTTTGCTCCTTTAGAGCTCTCCTACATCTGAAAATATCATGATGAAGAAAGTGTTTGGAAAACTAAAATGGCGGGCAATTGCCAAAGAAATCTTACCAAGGAGTGGCTCGTGACTGTGGGGAGGATCAGCACTCTGGTTTTGTCTTGTAGCCTCTGGCTTCCCCACTTCAGAAGGATTTAGTGGAATTGACTCCTTTTTTGAAATCTGAAAAGAAAGAATAATAAATAGTAAGGTTCCTACTTGAATGAAATGAAACTCTCTTAGCAATGATCAGATGTAGGCCTGCCTCATCCGTATGGCCGCTTGCATTCACTGAGGACTGTGTGCCAGGCACCCCCAGGCATTTCATGTTTCAAACATCATGAGGTCAGGGATCTGAGGGCTAAAGAGGCTAATAGCTTGCCCAAGTGTTGAGGCCATTATTCTAACCGATCCACCTAATGGCAAAGTCCACATTGTTTGTAACAGTAACTGAATGTACATATTATACGGATTGAGGATTTTGGATTGAGGAGGAAGAGCTATTTGTTTTTAAGAAAAATGATGGTAAAACTATCTCACATGAAACTACAATGGAAAATAGTGGTTTGGAGTGGAAGTGGATTAAATTAAAGGCTTCTACCAAAAAGTTATCATACTATTACACAGTTACAGGTCTAACAATTTCAGTAGTTGATGTAGCTCATCAACATACATCATTTACCAATATAATATTACTGATAGCTTATTAGCCTGGCAATTGCCCACTGATCACATCCCCTTTTCTCTTTTGCTAAAGTAACCACGATCTCGAGTTTTAGGTTAGGTAAATAATTTTCTTTTTGCTTTTATAATTTTAGCATCTATATAAATTCCTGTAAGCAATGTATGGTGTCTTAAACATTATGTTGAACACTAAATAAATGCAATAATGCTTGGTGGAAAAAAGGTACATCATTTACCTATGTTGTCTTATTAAGTTGATGAACTTGATCTATAAAATGTCTACCTAAGGTACACTACTTGGAGATTATGTTGGAATGACTTAACCCCCTTCTTCTACCCTATTGTCTGGCACAAAATAGCTACTTAATAAACATTGGCTAAATGTATGAGCAAAAGGTAAATACTAGACCAAAAGACCCATGACATTTGTATAAAAACATTTTTTTTTAAAAGATTTTATTTACTTATTTGAGAGAGAGACAGCATGAGAAGGGGGAGAGGCAGAGGGAGAAGACAACTCCCTGCTGAGCAGGGAGCCCGATACGGGACTCAATTCTGGGACTCCAGGAACATGACCTGAGCAGAAGGCAGTTGCTCAACCAACTGAGCCACCCAGGCCCCCTGTATAAAGACATTTTTTTTTTTATTTCCTATTTGGCCTGATCAGATTTAATTTCTCTTTTCTTCTACTTTAGTTTTAAATACCACTTTGTTTATAGACCTACTTTAGATCTTTTTGTTTTCTGGGATCCATTAGAATTAAATTGTATGTCACTCTTCCAGATATTTACCACTATGTTTAGTCAATTTTATATATGCAACAATGTTTTTTGAATAGCGAGTATTTGTTTAACTGAATTAAACAGTATGTAATACTCATAGTGTATAGTATTAAAATTTTTTTCCAGACCATAAGGAGTACATTTAATCCACTGAATTGGAACCCATTACAATAATATCCTAGCTACCATTTATTGAGCGCATACTATGTACCAGGCACTGTTAAGTTTTTGCTTGTTTTTGTATCAAATCACTTACTTCACACATCACTCTAAGAGTTTGGTGCTATTACTGTCCCTGTTTCACAGAAGAGGAAAGAGAGGCACAGAGTTTAAATAACAAGCATGAGGTTACCCAGCAGTAGGTGTCTGAGTCACAACATGGACCCACATAACACGTGTCCAGCAACTTTGCGGTCAACCACTAGTCTATATTCCCTCTTAACAACATGAAAAGAGTTCATTTTTTTATGAGGGCATCTTTTATCAAATAATTAAGAAGAAACAAATTTTACCCACTTATTTCATGAATATTACTTATTCTACTTACTTTCCTGCAGTTGATAGCATGAGAATCTTTCATTAAATTTGTTGGACTTGAGTCATCAAGGGAGGAAGAAGACTGTAACCTTCAAAAAGTGACACATAAACATTTTCTTTATATATATGGTACTTTTGTCTTTAAATGCATAATCTGATAAAGTACAGTGAAAAACAGGAGATTGAATGTCATGACAGTTTTCTCAAGTAGACTACTAACTCTTTCAGTACCATACTTAATTTTTACTATGGACTGCTGAAAAACACCATGTGGTAAATTGAAACATAAAACTCTGAGGTAAGAGCTCTTAGGTAAATCATGTTGCCTGTCTTAATACAGCATGTGGTAAAGTGATGGAATAATAAATAACCATTCAAAATAGGCATTCACATTAAGAATCCATTCCTTCCCGGTTCCTTAATAACAACAGAACTGAGAATAAAGAAAGCTTTCCTAATATCCTGTAACCTATTTAAGTGAAAAAGGTTATGTTTTTATTATAAGTCATGCCCAGGTACAAAATCAGTGAAACCCAAAACAATATAAACAAAATCCTATGCTTTAATCATAAATCTCTTCAAGACTTAATATGACAGTATTAGTGTCTTCAGTACATTAACAGTATCCTATAAAGACAAATACCATAGGGTTCACTCATGAGGTACTTAGAGTAGTCCAATTCATAGAGACAAAGTAAAATGGTGAATGTCAGGGGTTAAGGGGAGAGGGAAATGGGAATCATTTTCTAATGGGAGTTTTGCAAGGTGAAGGAAGTTGTAGAGATGGACAGTGGTGGTGGTTGCCCAGGAGTATTTAATGCTACTGAACTGTCTATTAAAAATGGGGAAAATACTCAACTTTGATTATATATTTTACCACAGTTAAATAAAATGTCCTTCACTGATACAATGTTTTTCATTACTTAAGTCACTTAGTTGTAAAACCTTAAATCTGGAAGGAAACCGAATCCTATAGTGAAAATTAGTATAGGATTAAAGACTAAGACTGTATAAACCATACACTCGAGCATTTAAAAATTCATTATATGCTACTGTCAGTTTTATATATTGAATGTTGTCAAGAAATTTATGATCAAAGTGTATGAGGGGTTAATGCATATCCTTGTACATATGATTTATCGTACTTTCAATATATAGCATGTTGCAAAGTATATAGCATGTTGCAAGTATTCAGTATTGAATAAATTTGGGCAGACAGCAGTCACAAGACAAATGTCTCAGGGATTTTCTTCACTGTAAAGTTTTTAATGTGAAAACTTAAAAAATTTGGACTTACAAAGAGGTAGAAAGTAAAAAATTTCTTCCCTCTTCTACATCTCCCACCCTCCAACACCTAGTTGTATCTATGAGAAGAAACTAGTCTGAACAACTTTCTGTATTGTCATATGTTGTGGAGTTTAAGGTCCTTTCTTTACAATTCCAAAACCAAAATGCCTTGGATTTTCCATAATTCATGTGGCAGCAAAATCAGAATTAATCTGAACTCAGCATAATTTGAAATGATGAGGCTAATGTTTTATCCTACTTTGCCCTGCTAGTATTTACAATTCTCTCCAGAAATCTTAGAACTTTTATTATGGAAAACTTCAAAAACTTCAAAAAGATATAAAAGTAGATAATAAAATAATAAAATATAATAAAATATCCACCAAACAGCTTCAATAATTCTTTTCTAAATCTTATTTAATGCATTTACCCCAAACTCTTCCCCTCTCTTCCCATGTTTTATCATTTAATCTGTAAATACTTCTCAAAGCATAAATAACAATTTAATTGATTATGGGTGCTTCCCATAATGTAACTAATTGCTCTCTTTAAAAAACTTAAATTCCAGAACAAGATCTTTCTAAAATCCAAAGACATTCTAGGTTCGAGGACTATCTGGTCTCAAGGGTTTTAGATGAGCAATTATGAGCTTGTATATACACATATTCATATATATAAACATGTATCTTGGGGCACCTCGGTGGTCCAGATGGTTAAGGTTCTGCCTTTGGCTCAGGTCATGATCTCCAGATACTGGGATCAAGCTCCACATCAGGCTCCCAGCTCGGCAAGGAGTCTGCTTCTTTCTCTCCCTCTGCCTCTCTCCCTGCTTGTGCTCGTTCTCTCTCAGATGAATAAACAAAATCTTTAAAAATCTTTTTTCTTATACAAGTGAGTTATTGTATTTTTTTTTGTTCTTTTCCTGTACTTTCTATTAACCATATATTTTAAAGACCATTCCATATTAGTATAAATAGACCTAACTCTTAATAGTTGCACAGTACTCCATCGTATGGGTATGCCATAACAAGTTGTAAATATTTAAATCACTACTATAAACAAGCATACAATGAATGGTCTTATTCATAGACTTTTGCACAGTTGTGTAAGAATATTTGCTCCTGGAGTAGAATTTCTGAGTCTAAGACCATATTCATTTACATTTTTATGAGTATCGTCAAATTGCCCTCCAGAGTTATTACATTAGTTTATTTCCTACAGTTTATGGGTTACTGTTCACTCACGCTGTCACTCACCAATATTGTTATCAAACTTTCAAATCTTTGACAATCTTATAAATGAAAAAAGTATCACCTTATGGTTTGATTTTGTATATACAGTTGACCCCTGACCAACAGGGTTTGAACTGCATGAGTCCGCTTATACATGAATTGTCTTTGATAAATACAGTACTGTAAATATATTTTTGCTTATGATTTTATCCTTTTTTTTTTTTACATCAAAGTTTAGTTGTCACACAATGTTATACTAGTCTCAGGCATACAGCATAGTGATTCAACAACTCTATGCTGTGCTCACCACAACTGTAACTACCATCTGTCACCGTACAATGTTGTTATAATACAATTGTCTATATTCCCTATGCTCTACCTTTTATCCTTATTCATTCTAAAACTGGAAGCTTGCACCCCAACTCCCCTTCACCCATTTTGCCCATCCCACCACATTCCTCCCCTCTGGTGACCATCAGTTCTCTGTATTTATGGGTCTGTTTCTGCTTTTTGTTTGTTCGTTTGTTTTTTAGACTCCACATGTAAGTGAAATCCTACAGTGTTTGTTTTTTTCTGTCAGACTTACTTCATTTAGTATAATACCCTCTAGGTCTCTGATGTTGTAAATGGCAAGATCACATTCATTTTTTATGGCTAATATTCCTGTGTGTGTGTGTGTGTGTGTGTGTGTGTGTATGTACACACCACTTCTTACTAATAATTGCACCTCTGACAAATCTCATTGATCAGGATACTCTACTATATAAACACTATTATAACACTTCTTTATCCATTCATCTATCAATGGACACTTACATTGCTTCCATATCCTGGCTATTATTATTAATGCTGCAATAAACATAGGGGTGCACATATCCTTTCAAATTAGTTTACATTTTCTTTGGGTAATTACCCAGCAATGGAATTAACAGATATATGGGTATATCTATTTTTAAATATTTTATTTATTTGAGAGAGTGTGTGGGTGCAAGTGGGGGGAGGGACAGAGAGAGAATCTCAAGCAGACTGCACTGAGCATGGAGTCCAATGGAAGATTAATCTTATGACTCCTGAGATCATGGCCCTTTGCTGAGACTAAGAGTCAGACACTTAACTGACTGAGCCACCCAGATGTCCCAGTATTTTTATTTTTAATTTTTTGAAGAACCTCTATACTGTTTTCCACAATGGCTGCACCAATTTACATGCCTACCAACTGTGCACGTGGGTTCCTTTTTCTCCACATTCTCCCCAACATTTGCTAGTTCTTGTCTTTTGATTTTAGCCATTCTGACAGGTGTGAAGTGGTCTCTCTTTGTGGTTTTGATTTGTATTTCCTTGATGATTAGTGATGTTGAGCATCTTTACATGTTCTATTGGCCATTGGTATGTGTTCTTTGGAGAATGTGTGTTCAGATCCTCTGCCCATTTTTAAATTGAGTTGTTTAGGGTCTTTGTAGTTTTAAGTTGTATACATTCTTTATCTTGAATATTAACCCCTTATGAGATATATCATTTGCAAATATCTTCTCCTATTCAGTAGATTGCCTTTTAGTTTCATTGATGCTTTTCTTTGCCATGTAAAACCTTTTATTTTGATGTAGTCTCAGTAGTTTATTTTTTAAGATTTTATTTATTTACTTGACAGAAAGAAGGAGCACAAATAGGCAGAGCAGCAGGCACAGGAAGAGAGAGATGCAGTCTCCCTGCTCAGCAGGGAGCCCAATGCAGGGCTCAGTCCCAGGACCCTGGAATCATGACCTGAGCTGAAGGCAGATGTTTAATGGACTGAGCCACCCAGGCACCCCTCTCCACACCTAGTAGCTTATTTTTGTTTTTGTTTCCCTTACCTTAGAAGACAGCTAGAAAAATGTTGCTAAGGTCAATGTCTAAGAGATTACTGCCTATGTTTTTTTGTTTGTTTTGTTTTTTAGAAATTTTATGGTTTATTTTTGTGTATGGTGTAAGAAAGTGGTCCAATCTTTTTTTTTTTTTTTTTTTTAAGATTTTCTTTATTTGAGAGAGAGAGCAAGAACACAAGTGGGGTGAAGGGCAGAGGGAGCAGCAGACACCCCGCTGAGCAGGGAGCCTGATGCAGGGCTCAGGCCCAGGATTCCAGGATCATGACTTGAGCCAAAGGCAGATGCTTGACTGACTGAGCCACCCAGGCATCCCGGAAGTGGTCCAATCTTGTTCTTTTCCATGTACCCATCCAGTTTTCCCAGCACTGTTGATTAAAGAGACTGTCTTTTCCCATTGTTTATTCTTCCCTCCTTTGTCATAGATTAATTGACCATATAATCATGGGTTTATTTCTGGGTGCTCTATTCTGTTGATCTATATGTCTATATTTGTGCCAGTACCACACTGTTTTGAATATAGATTTATAGTATATCTTGAAATTTGATATTATGATACTTCCATCTTTGTTCTTCTTAAGATTGCTGTGGCTATTTGGGATCTTTTGTGGTTTCATACGAATTTTAGGATTTTTGCTCTGTGAAAAATGCTATTGGTATTTTAATAGGGATTGTATTGAATCTGTAGATTGCTTTGCATACTATGGACATTTTAATATTCTACCAATCCATGAGCATGGTATGTTTTTCTATTTGTTTGTGTCATTCGATTTCTTCCATCAATATTTTGTACTTTTCGAGGTACAGAACTTTCATCTCCTTAGTTAAGCTTATTCCTAGGTATTTCATTCTTTTTAGTGTAATTAGAAATGGAATGGTGTGTGGAATTCTCTTTCTGCTATTTTGTTACTAGGATATAGAAAAAACAGATTTCTGTATATTGATTTTTGTATCCTGCAACTTACTGAAACCATTTATTCTAACAGTTTTTAGTGTTTTCTATGTGTAGTACCATGTCATCTGCAAAAAGTAACTCTTTTACTTCTTCCTTAGCAGTTTGGATGACTTTTATTCTTTTTCTTGTCTGATAGCTGTGGTTAGGACTCCCAGTACTACAATGAATAAAAGTGGTGAGGGGTATGTGCTTGTTCTGGATCTTAGAGGAAAAGCTCCTGATTTTTCACCATTAAGTATGATGTCAGCTCTGGGTTTTTTGTATATGGCTTTTATTTATGTTGAGATATGTACCCTCTAAGCCCATGTTGCTGAGTTTTATGCATCAATAGATTTTGAATTTTGTCAAGTGCTTTTTCTGTGTCTATTAAGATGATCATATGATTTCTATATTTTGTTATTGTGGTGTATCAAGTTCATCAACTTGCAAATATTGAACCATCCCTGCATCCCTGGAATAAATCCCACTTGATCAGGTTCAATGGTCCTTTTTTTTTTTTTTTTTTTTTAAGGATTTTTTTTTATTTATTTCAGAGAGAAAGAGACACACACAGCGAGAGAGGGAGTACAAGCAGGGGAAATGGGGAAGAGAGAAGCAGGCTTCCCGTCGAGCAGGGAGCCCGATGTGGGGCTCGATCCCAGAACTCTGGGATCATGACCTGAGCGGAAGGCAGACACTTAACGACTGGGCCACCCAGGCGCCCCTCAATGGTCCTTTTAATATGTTGTTGAATATGGTTTGCTAATTCTTTTCTGAAGATTTTTGCATCTATGTTCATCACAGATATTGGCATATAGGTTTTTTTTTTTTTTTTGTGGTGGTGGTAGTGGCATCTTTGTCTTATTTTGGTATGAGAGTAGTGCTGGCTTCATAGAATAAACTTGGAAACATTCTTTTCTATTTTTTGGAATACCTTGAGGGAAATAGGTATCAACACTTCTTTAAACATTTGGTAGAATTCACCTGTGAATCCATCTCCTGAACTTTTGTTTGTTGGGATTTTGTTGATCACTGATTCCATTTCATTACTAGTAATGGATCTGCTCAGATTTTCTATTTCTTCCTGATTCATTTTGTAAGATTGTATGTTTCTAGGCATTTACCTGTTTCTTCTAGGTTATTCAATATTTTTGCATATAATTTTTCACAGTTGTTTCTTATAATCCTTTGTAGTGTAGGTTGCAACTTCTCTTTAATTTCTGATTTTGAGTCTCCTCTTTTTTCCTGATGAGTCTGGCTAAAGGTTTATCAGTTTTGTTTATCTTTCTAAAGAATCAACTCTTAGTTTCATTGATCTTTTAATTGATTTCTTTAGTCTCTCTTTCATTTATTTCCACACTGGTCTTTATTATTTCCTTCCTTCTACTAACTTTGGATTTTGTCCTTTTTTTAGTTCCTTTACTTGAAAGCTTACATTGTTTGAGACTTTTCATGTTTCTTGAAAAAGGCCTATATCATTTCCTTCTTAGAAGTGCTTTTGCTTAAAAAAAAAAAAGAAAAAAAAAGTGCTTTTGCTGTGGCCCAAAGATTTTGAACTGTAGTTTTTCTATTTTCTATTGTTTCCAGGGTTTTTAAAAAATTTCTTCTTTGAGAAGAAGTCAAACTATCACTCTTCGCAGATGATATGATACTATATGTGGAAAACCCAAAAACTCCACTCCAAAACTGCTAGAACTTGTACAGGAATTCAGTAAAGTGTCAGGATATAAAATCATGCACAGAAATCAGTTGCATTTCTCTACACCAACAACAAGACAGAAGAAAGAGAAATTAAGGAGTCAATCCCATTTACAATTGCACCCAAAACTATAAGATACCTAGGAATAAACCTAACCAAAGAGACTAAGAATCTATACACAGAAAACTATAAAGTACTCATGAAAGAAATTGAGGAAGACACAAAGAAATGGAAAAATGTTCCATGCTCCTGGATTGGAAGAATAAATATTGTGAAAATGTCTATGCTACCTAAAGCAATCTATACATTTAATGCAATTCCTATCAAAAGTACCATCCATTTTTTTCCAAGAAATGGAACAAAGAATCCTAAAATTTATATGGAACCAGAAAAGACCTCGAATAGCCAAAGCAATATTGAAAAAGAAAGCCAAAGTCGGTGCATCACAATTCCGGACTTCAAGCTCTATTACAAAGCTGTCATCATCAAGACAGCATGGTACTGGCACAAAAACAGACACATAGATCCATGGAACAGAATAGAGAGCCCAGAAATAGACCCTCAACTCTATGGTCAACTCATCTTCGACAAAGCAGGAAAGAATGTCCAATGGAAAAAAGACAGCCTCTTCAACAAATGGTGTTGGGAAAATTGGACAGCTACATGCAGAAAAATGAAATTGGATCATTTCCTTACACCACACATGAAAATAGACTCAAAATGGATCAAGGACCTCAATGTGAGAAAGGAATCCATCAAAATCCTTGAGGAGAACACAGGCAGCAACCTCTTCGACCTCAACCGCAGCAACATCTTCCTAGGAACATCCCCAAAGGCAAGGGAAGCAAGGGCAAAAATGAACTATTGGGATTTTATCAAGATCAAAAGCTTTTGCACAGCAAAGGAAACAGTTAACAAAACCAAAAGACAACTGACAGAATGGGAGAAGATATTTGCAAATGACATATCAGATAAAGGGCTAGTGTCCAAAATCTATAAAGAACTTAGCAAACTCAACACCCAAAGAACAAATAATCCAATCAAGAAATGGGCAGAAGACATGAACAGACAATTTTGCAAAGAAGACATCCAGATAGCCAACAGACACATGAAAAAGTGCTCCATATCACTCGGCATCAGGGAAATACAAATCAAAACCACAATGAGATATCACCTCACACCAGTCAGAATGGCTAAAATTAACAAGTCAGGAAATGACAGATGCTGGCGAGGATGCGGAGAAAGGGGAACCCTCCCACACTGTTGGTGGGAATGCAAGCTGGTGCAACCACTCTGGAAAACAGCATGGAGGTTCCTCAAAATGTTGAAAATAGAACTACCCTATGACCCAGCAATTGCACTGCTGGGTATTTACCCTAAAGATACAAACGTAGTGATCCGAAGGGGCACGTGCACCCGAATGTTTATAGCAGCAATGTCTACAATAGCCAAACTGTGGAAAGAACCTAGATGTCCATCAACAGACGAATGGATAAAGAAGATGTGGTATATATACACAATGGAATACTATGCAGCCATCAAAAGAAATGAAATCTTGCCATTTGTGATGACGTGGATGGAACTAGAGGGTATCATGCTTAGCGAAATAAGTCAATTGGAGAAAGACAACTATCATATGATCTCCCTGATATGAGGGAGAGGAGATGCAACATGGGGGGTTAAGGGGGTAGGAGAAGAGTAAATGAAACAAGATGGGATTGGGAGGGAGACAAACCATAAGTGACTCTTAATCTCACAAAACTAACTGAGGGTTAATGGGGGGAGGGGAGTTGGGAGGGAGGGGTGGGATTATGGACATTGGGGAGGGTATGTGCTATGGTGAGTGCTGTGAAGTGTGTAAAACTGGCGATTCACAGACCTGTACCCCTGGGGATAAAAATATATGTTTATAAAAAATAAAATTAAAAATAAAAAAAGAAGATGTGGTATATATACACAATGGAATACTATGCAGCCATCAAAAGAAATGAAATCTTGCCATTTGTGATGACGTGGATGGAACTAGAGGGTATCATGCTTAGCGAAATAAGTCAATTGGAGAAAGACAACTATCATATGATCTCCCTGATATGAGGGAGAGGAGATGCAACATGGAGGGTTAAGGGGGTAGGAGAAGAGTAAATGAAACAAGATGGGATTGGGAGAGAGACAAACCATAAGTGACTCTTAATCTCACAAAACAAACTGAGGGTTGATGGGGGGAGGGGATTTGGGGGGGGTTATGGACATTGGGGAGGGTATGTGCTATGGTGAGTGCTGTGAAGTATGTAAACCTGGCGATTCACAGACCTGTACCCCTGGGGATAAAAATATATGTTTATAAAAAATAAAAAAAATGGGAAAAAAAAATTTCTTCTTTGATTTTTTCATTGACTCCATGGTGGTTTAGCACGTAGTGTAGCCTCCAGAGTTTGTGTTTTTTCCAGGGTTTTGTTTTATTTTGTTTTTGTAATTGATATCTAGTTTCATATTGTTGTAGTGAGAAAAGATGCTTGATATAATTTTAGTTTCTTTAAATTTATTGAGACTTCTTGTGTGGATAAGCATGTGATCTATCCTTGAGAAGGTTCCCTGTGCATCTAAAAGGAATGTGTATCCTGCTATTTGGTGATGAAATGATCTGTATATATTTCTTTATGTCCATCTGGCCTAATGTGTCATTCAGAGTGACTGTTTCCTCATTGATTTTCTGTCTTGATGGTCTATCCATTGATATGAGTGGAGTGTTAATATTCCCTATTATTTTATTACTGTCAATGTCCCCCTTTATGTCTGTTAATATTTTCTTTATATATTCAGGTACTCCTATGTTGAATGCATAGATATTTAAAATTATTATGTCCTCTTCTTGGGTTGATCCCTTTATTAATACATAATACCTTTCTTTGTCTGTTGCTATAGTCCTTGTTTTAAAGTCTGTTTTGTCTACAAGTATTGCTACCCCAGCTTTTATTCTCTGCCTCCAGTTGCATGATGTATCTTTCTCCACCCTTCGCTTTCAGTTTGTATGTGTCTTTATCTCTGAAGTGAGTTTCCTGCAGGCAGCATATAGGTAGGTCTAAATTTTTTTAATCTATTGAGTCACCCTATGTCTTTTGATTGGAACGTGTAGCTCATTTACATTTAAAGTAATTATGGATATCTATGTACTTACTGCCATTTTGTTCACTTATTTCTGGTTGTTGTAGTTCTTTGTTCCATTTTTCTCTTGCTCCCTTCCCCTGTAATTTGATGGCTTTCTTTAGTGTTAAACTTGGATTCCTTTCTCTTAATTTTTTCCATATCTTTTATGCATTTTTGGCTTGTGGTTACCATGAGTTTCATATATAACATCCAAAGTATATAGCAGTCTGTATTCAGTTGATGGTCTCCTAAGTTCGACAGCCCAAAGGCACTACATTGTTACTCCCCCCTTCACATGTTATGTATATGACAGCATATTTTACATCTTTTAATTCTGTATATCCCTTGACTAATTTTTGTTGATATAATTGATTTTACCACTTTCGTTTTTTAACCATCATACTAGCTTTATAAGTATAAGGTTGACCTACTATCTTTACTGTGTATATTTTTTAATCAGTGGAATTTTTTCCTTTTGTAATTTTCTTATGGCCTTTTCTGATTAAAGAATTCTCTTTAAAATTTCATGTAAGGTCAGTTTAGTGGAGGTGAAATCTTTTAACTTGTGTTTGGGAAACTCTTTACCTCTCCTTAATTTTTTTTTAAAGGATTTTATCATTTATTTGACACAGAGAAAGAGAGTGATCACAAGCAGGGGGAGTGGCAGGGGGAAAGGGAGAAGCAGGCTCCTGGCCAAGCAGGGAGCCTAATGCAGGGCTCAATCCCAGGACCCCAAGATCACAACCTGAGCTGAAGGCAGATGCTTAACAACTGAGCCACCCAAGTGCCCCTACCTCTCCTTAATTCCTTTTTTTTTTTTTTTAATTTCTTTTCAGCGTAACAGTATTCATTGTTTTTGCACCACACCCAGTGCTCCATGCAATACGTGCCCTCTCTAATACCCACCACCTTGTTCCCCCAACCTCCTCCCCCCCTTATTTCTTAATGATAATCTTGGTGGGTGAAATATTCTTAGTTGTATGTTTTTTTTCCTTTCAACATTTGAACATATCATTTGGCAAACATTTGAACATATCATTTGGCCTGCAAATTTTCTGCTAAAAAATCAGCTGTTAGCCTTATGGAGTTTCCTTTATATATTTCTAGTTGCTTCTCTTTTCCTGCTTTTAAAATCTTTCTTAATAATTTAAATATCAAAAACTGTCATGGTGTGGACTTCTTGGGTTTATCTTGTTATCTGTTACCTTCCCCAGGTTAGGGAACTTTTTAGCAATATTCCTCAAATAAGTTTTCTGCCCTCTTCTCCCTCTTCTCCTTCAGAGATCCTTATGATGCAAATGTTTGTTCACTTGATGTTGTCCAAGAGATCCCTTAACCTGTTCTCATTTAAAATTTTTTTTCTTTCTGCTATTTAGCTTGGATGCTCTCCATTACCTTGTCTTCAAAATTAGTGATACATTCCTCTGCATATGCTAATTTATTATTGATTCCCTGTATTTTATTTTTCATTTCTGTCATTGTATTCTTTAATTCTGATTATTTTAATATTTTCTATTAATTTGTTAAACTTCTCACTAAGTTTATCCACTCTTCTTTCTAGTCCAGTGAGCATCTTTTTGACCCATTACTTTGAACTCTTTATCAGATAGATTGAGTATCTCCATTTACTTTTTTCCCTACGGTTTTGCCTTGTTGTTTGGTTTGGTGCATATTTCTGTCTTCTCATTTTGACCAACTTACTGTTTTTGTTTCCATGAATTAGGTGGAATAGCTACTTCTAAACCTAAAGGAAGGGGCTTGTGTATGATTGTCCCCTGTGTAGACTAAGAGTCTGGTAATTTTGTTGACTGGATGGATAGAGGTAGGGTTAGTCTGGGTGGGGATCCCAGGGCACTTTGTGCTAGAGCTGTGCTGGTGGGAGAGCTGGAGCTGAAGAGGTCACGGGCCAGCATAGCCCCGGGGCTCTTTGCACTGAGGGTGCCCTGACAGAATAGCAGAGATGAGGGAGTACATGCTTGGGGCTCCTGCCAAAGGGTAGCCTGGCAGAGTGGCTGGAAACAAGGCAGGGCTGGGCCTGAGGGTTCTGGGACACATTCGAAACAGGACACCCTGATAAGGTGTCTGGAGCTAATGCAGCATGAACCACGTGGTCCCAGAATGCTCTGCACCAGAAGTGCCCTAGCAAGTTATGTGGAACTGAAGTGGTTCAGGCCTGGAGTGTTCTGGTACTCTGCATCTGTGTCACTTTTGCAAGACAGCCGAAGCTATACTGAGCTCTGACCAGATGTGTCCTAGTGTCCTACTATATGCTATACTGGGACCACCTTGGTTGGACAGCAGGATTCGTATGGGCTGGGACATGGGGCTCAGTGAAGGAATAGGCCAGCTAGAATGTACATACAGGACCCTGCTCTCATCCACACTCTCAGGGTAGAGGCAGAATATAAACTGTGGCAGCCAGCTCCTCTGACCTGGACAGAGATCCAGCAGCTCCCTTCAGATATTTTGACAGAGTTCCAAGCTGGTTCCTGTATATTCTGTTTGATCTTCTAAACCACGCTTTTTTGTATGTGCCCCATGGTAGACTTATCCGCTCATAATCCCTCAGTACTATTTTTTCCCACTACTACTTACAGTGTCAAGGGTGGGGATTCCCTTTTTCAGTTTGTTACAGTGTCTGTATTTCTCTTACTATTCTTTATGTTGTCTCTATTACTTCACTTGTACAGAAGCTCTTCAGTCAGCCTTTAGTTCTTCAGGAGAAACTGCTCTATAAATAGGTGTAGATTTGGTGTGTCTGTGGCAGAGATGAATTCAGGGTCTTCTTATGTCACCATCTTGGAAGGGAATCTCTTCCTTATGATTTTTCTCAATATTTTCTTTGTCTAGCTTACTTTATTGTAAGAATACAGTATACTATATCTATATCTATATATAGATATAGTAATTACATGCAAAATATGTGTTTACTTACTGCTTATGTTATTGGTAAGACTTCTAGTCAACAGTAGCTTATTAGTAGTTAAATTTTGGGGAAGTTGTAAGTTATATGCAGATTTTTGACTGGGGAGGTAGTTGATATCCCCAATCCCAACATTGTTTAAGGGTCAGCTGTATAGGGGGCCCCTGGGTGGCTCAGTTGGTTAAGCGACTGCCTTTGGCTCACGTCATGATCCTGGAGTCCCAGGACCGAGTCCCACATCAGGCTCCCTGCTTGACAGGGAGTCTGCTTCTCCCTCTGACCCTCCCCCTTCTCATGCTCTCTCTCTCTCATCTTCTCTGTCTCTCAAATAAATAAATAAATTCTTTAAAAAAAAAAAGGGTCAGCTCTATATATTTGTAACTGTGAATGGGGTTGAGCAGTCATTTTCTGTTTTTGTTTGTTTGTTTTGTTTTTAAATTTAGTTGGTTAACATACAGTGCAATATTGGCTTCTGGGGTAGAATTCAGTGATTCATCATTTACATACAACACCCAGTGAGGGTTGAGCAATTGTTGAAGATTCTTGACCATTTATGATTTTTTTCTATTCTATTCTCCAACTTTTTTATTGAGCTGTATTTAAAAATTACTTAATAACTTTATGCTCTATATAAAGTTTAAAATAAGTTAATAAAATTAAAGTTTATTTAGAAAGCTTAAATAGCTTAATAACTATTTCTTATACTATAAAACTTCATATAATAAGATATATTAAGTCCATTTTATCACATGAAACATACATTTTTCACAATTATTCTTTTACCTTTTCATGATGGTTATTGGCTTAAGTTTTGAGTTTTTAATATAATTTATCTACTTTTTTCTTTATGAATTCCAGATTTTGTGTGATGTTTAGAAAGGACTTTCTAAACTAAGATTATAAAAAACTCGTATTTCTGTCCTTGAAATAGTTCTATAGTTTTTAAATTTTACTTTGAACTCTCTGGTTTATCTGAAATTTATTTTAATGTAAAGAATAAAATTGGTGTTCAGCTTTTTTCCCCCAAACAGTTAAATTTATTATAATGCTCATAATTGTTTAATTCATTTCCCCTCACTGATTTGAAATGCCACTTTTACCATATAAAAAATTCCTATATGTGGGATTTTGTTTTTTGTTGGTTGGTTGGTTGGTTTTTTAGTCATTACATTTATTTTAGTCATTACAATAGGGAAATCTTAAATTCCTATATGTGTTTGAGTCTATTTCTGAAATCTATTCTTTCCCATTAATCTATCTGTGGGTTGTGCTGAAATGTTTTAGTGACTGTCACTTTATATTATATTTTAATAACTGTTAGGGTTAACTCATTCTATTACTTTTAGTTTTTAGAATTTTCCTCAATATGGTTAGTATCATTTGTTGGATTCTAAAAAACAAATGCAAGATGCCTTTTTGACAGGATTCACACTGAATTCCTAGATGAGCTTCAAAATATTGAAATCCTTACAGTATTGTCTCCTCCCATTGAAAAACAACAATCCAGAAAGCTATTCAAGTCATCTTTTATGAACCTTTGGAGCATTAACAATTTGTTTTCATAGAGTTCTGGATGCTTCTGAAGTTCATATCTAAATACTTACCTTTTTTGTTGCTACCTTAAAAATGATCTCTTTCATTATCTTATTGAACTAGTTACTGTTTGTATATGGGAAACTTACTGATTTTTGAATATTGGTTTTATAAATACAATAATTCACTTGTGAAAATATTTGAAAACATCACCTCTGGAAATCCAGGACTTCGTTTACAATATCTGTCCCAATACTCCCAGCACCAAGTACTATTCCAGTAGACATTCCAGGCACACTAATACAAGACTGTTTAGAGGATTCTAAAAAATAACAAAAGGAAAAATTCAAATGAAGACTTTAAAAATGTATATATAGCTTTTTTAAAAATATTTTTTATTTCAACTCCAATATACTTCCTATTTCTTTCTTTGAAAGAAATAGTCATGCTTGTATTATAAACATAACTCCTGATGGTTTAAGACGCATATGAAGAATGATAGGAATCAATGATGTAGAATATCATTGAGGGTACAATCATAATCCATAACCCTTGGGTATGGATATTTCCTTCCCTTTTTAATCTCCACACTAAAGTCAGAGCAATACTGCTTCATTTTTTAATATTCCTTAATATTTCTACTTTTATTTATACAAGTAATTTGTTAAAATATTCTCTTGGTGGATAAGCAAGATAAACAAAAACTTCCCCTTACTGCTTTCCATTGATTTAACCAACAGATATGTATTGAGTAACACAAACTATAGGGAACTTCTAGGGATAGATAATGGGTAAAATACCATTCCTACTCTTGAACTCAGTCTAGTGGCAGGCCAGTTGAATAAACAACTAATTGCAAAAAGATGTAAGATTTATAATGGAAGTATGGTCAAAGTACTCTAGAAATTCTGAAGAGGATAACTTAAGCCCTAGAAGTCTTTGCAATTTTATCTTGAAATGTTTTCCTCTCCAAGACAGAAAAAGATGGTAACAATAACAGTCCTAGTAATAAATCTCCATCATTTAAAACTAAGCTTACCTTCCGATGATTGAGAGCTACAAGGGAGTAATGACACTTCTTTCATCTCATTATGTCCCCTAGAATTAAGAAACATTATAGGTAATTTTTTTTTTTAAGTGAAGGAAATTTTTAAAGCCACTACATTATAACTCTGTGTACTTATCAATTCTTGGCCTTTTTGTTTTATATATATACACATTGTTAATGTCACAACCAGGGATCAAGGCACTGATGTGCTAAATACCAGGGCATTTACCCAATGCCCTATTACCCTGTGAATTACACTTTCTCACGGTTACAAACTCTCAGTTTGTATATTAATGATAAGCAGGCAAGGATTATCCGAATGAATAACAGGGGATACTGCTAGAGATACCAAGCTTTGGGGGCCTTTTTAAAAAACTATAGTAGATCAGGAAATAGGATTGGTTTGCTGCAACCTTACAACAATTACAAAGAAAAATCTTACAGAAAGATAATACTTAGAATGGGCTCTGTTAGTTTATTAAGCAAATCAGGAAAAGTTAGCTGTTCTTCCAGGCTGGCTGACACAGCCACAGCCGGGCTTGGCAAGTAATCCTTAGGCTGGATTTCTGCTTCTCCCTCAGCCAAATACTCCCACACAATACATCACATGTGGTACTTCAGGCTCAGAAGATGTGCATGCAAAAATGACATGCGGGACAAAATGATTTCTTACAATGATCTACAGTTTTAAGTTACAGCTACATCATTTTGTGACAGGACAAGACAAGGGCATGAAGGACAAGAAGAAAGAGCTTGAGTGAATGCATTTACTGTCACCTTTTATACCAATCAAAAAGACAGTTATTACAAAAGGGAATACTTTCAGCTTAATTCTAAGAGGTAACACCAGTGAACAGTGAATGAATTACAAAAAAAATATACCCGTTATAAAGCCAGATGATCATACAACTTTAATGGTTTAGCAAGATGAGAAAAGACACTCATTTGAAGTTAACACAAAGGTCTTGACAACATAAAAAAAAATTACTTACAAAACTAAAGTGTTGACAGACACAATGTATTCCAGTTCTTTGGTCCAAGGATTTGTGAAACTAAACCACTGGCTTTTTAAAGTTACAAAAGAGCCATCTTTCTTTCTGAACTTGTATAAATCTGTAAATATTTTCTCTTTACTCTGCAGAACTTAACAAGAAAGATAATAATCAGCATAACGGGTTACCACGATATAAATCAATCCCCTGAGGATTAATTCAAGTTTCAGATATCACAGAAATGAGAAATGAGTTGAAGCTATAATTAAAAAGTACCCCCCAAAATTAGCCCATTCGATGCATACCTGCCTTGTGCTTGTCAGTCAAATTACTATGGTCATCTTGATGAAAATATTCATAGCAAGAAGTTCCCAAAAGTTCCTGAGGCAGATATCCTAAAATTGCTGTCGCCCTGGTTTTAAAATTGAAAATAAACTTCAGATTGGTGAATGCAATCCCTTCCAGAATACTGTAGGTCCCTATATGGTTGGCATAATAGGAATGTGGACAGGAGGATGAGTAACTGATAAGCATCACTGGGATCCCTTTGGCTGCCCTAGACCCAGACTAGAGGTACAACATAGAATGGACACCCACCCAGTCCAGAGTATGCTCTTCTTCTATTCAATAAAACAGACCATGCTCCGTTGCTGCACCACAGGCCAAAAAATATTATTTCAAGTTTTATCCAGCAGTGCTACTGGGCACATCTTTAATAGTCTTAAGTATCTCATTGAACTCTAATCATTATGGTATATAAATGTTCACCTTTGGTCCACATAGACAAATTTTCCATTCATTGCAAACCGGGTTATAAATTCAGTTGGTTTCACTTTAATCTCTCCACTGTTCTGTGGGACAGTATATGGATGTAATCTCCCAATGGCAACAAGGCAGGTAAAATTACTACAGTCTTTCTTCTTGTCCCTTTCTTCTTCCATTCCAACAATATTTGGAGGCCAGCTTCTCAAGTAACCAGTGCAGTGGATAGTACAGAATTTTCTATGATCTAATTCAAAAGTTTGAAAAAAGAAAATTTGAGTAATTGTGAATCAACTCTTAAATTTCTTTGACATTTATAAGAGTTATAATTGTGCTATAAAGCATTCTTTAAGCATGCTAAAATATGAAAGGGGAAAGGTATTGCATTGAAAAGAAGTCATCAATATCATTTAACAACCTTATTTGTAATGGATTATTTTTCCCCTAAACTAAATTACACATGCTACAATAAAAAAGTTAAAAGATTAATTTAGGTTTCAATAGGCCTAGGGCTTAATATATTTCCAAGCCAGTTTTTTAAAATTACAGTAATTCATATTTGTTAGAAAAATTTAAACTTTAAGTATCCTTGCTTTAAGCCACAAAGATACTATTTTTAGCTTTGTAACTTTTTGGTATAATGCATATCTAAAATTCATAAAGATTCTTGAATTTCTCATGTTAGCACATGAGATATAAATTTGATATAAATTTTACTTTTCAGAAAACTCCCAAGCAATTAACTCATAGGAAAAAGCTTGTCACACAGGCCCAATCAAAATAATGAAAGACTGGAAATAACCCATATGCTCAAATGTCAGGAAATTCTTAAAACAGTGAGATACAACACAGGCATAAAACATTGGAAGTATACAGATTACGGCAATCCACACACACACAAAAGCTGATGTAAGGGTTTAATAGGTTAAAGAGAAGGGGAGAAAAGCTTGGTAAAAATTATGGAAAACCGTGGTTTATGATAAGATTTAGAAAAGATCAGAACATTCATTATTTTAAACCAGCACTATTTGGTAAGACTGTTATTACAACAAATCTTAAAAAAAAAATTGAACAGAAGATGATATGGGCTGTATTACAAGACAGAAACTGGTAGTAGTTATGGCAAACACTTGGAGAACACTTTGTGTGCCGTGTTGTTTTAAGTGCTTTAAATGTTTAATTAATTGATCTTAATAGTCCTGTGAAGTGTTCTTATTATCAGCACCACTGTCTCAGGAAACCGAGAGTTAATGCCAAAGTCATAGCTGCAAGGGTGGAGCTGTGAGTGCTTTGTCTTGGAAGGTGTTCAAACAGGAGTTGTCTGGGTGATGGGGAGGGGGGCAGGGAGGATATAAAAAGTGATTGAGTCAGAGGGGACAGCCAGTGTAAACCCAGAGCCAAGAGAGGGTCACATGTGGCTGAAGCCATAGTCTGTGATGGGGAAGTGGCTTGAGAATAAAGCAGAGAACAGATAGGTTATCTCTTCTAACCATGCATAGGACATTGCACTCATCACTTAACAGACATCTCCCCCTCCATGGTCCACAGATGCCTTAAATTATGTCATTATCTCTTCCAATCCCAAGCCATATGTGTATGTTTATTGGCACCATAATCAACCCAGATAATTAAATGAGAAAACCAGGAGTCCTACCAGGTTCCTTTCTTTACAACATCCAAGATACTTTAAGGGAATTAAAATTGGGATAAATGGTAAATACAAAGTTTTCATTCCTATTAAAACTAGATAGTCATAAGTCAAAAAGCTTATACACGGAGTTTGGCATTTCTGAGGGCACTTGCTTGCAAACTTACAAATGATACTGACTAAAAATATTCTTTTCAATTAAAAATGTAGATTAAAAAATTTTCACATTCATATGGAATCTCATCACACAGAACCTAGCATTTTACTTTGATTCTTCTCTAATAACAGGGTTGATGACCAAATTTCCAAATTAGTCTGTCTCACAGTTCTTACTGTGAACGTTTATTCAACTGGCAGATTTTTAGTTGGGATTATGTAATTCCGCCCATTGCAATCCATTTGATAATCATTTTAGGCTTTTTTAAAATCCTATAAAATAACCGCTTATCTCAAGAATTCCTAGGGACACGTGGGTGGCTCAGTCTTCGGTTAAGCATTCAACTCTTGATTTCAGCTCAGGTCAAGATCTCAGGGTAGTGAGATCAAACCCTGTTTCAAGCGCCACACTCAGCCAGGAGTCTGCTTAAAATTCTCTCCCTATGTCCCTCCCTCTGCTCACATGCTCTCTCCTTGAAATAAATAAATCATTGTTAAAAAAAGAATTCTTTAGATTTTTACCTAAATATTGGGGTCATGGCCCCAATCCTTACCAAACTGTTTACATCAGCTCCGCAGGGTAGATTCAAGTATAACTTACTCCGTGATTTTTGGAAAGAGGGAAAAATTTATGTTAACCCAAACACAGCCTTCGTTTATAGGATATCTTTTCAAAATCCCTCTCGAAATTTTTCTTCAGGTGGAGGGCTAGGTCTCTCAATTTGGTATCTTGCTTGATTTCTCACAGAAGCAGATCCTGAGACAGGGATTCAGATACACAAACACATTTGAGAGAGGATCCCAAGAATACTAGTAGGGAAGTGGGGTGAGACAGGAAAGGAAAGGAAGCTGATAAAGGATATGTTGTCCAGGAAGTTGCCACTTTGGAAAATCAGTGTTCTATCTGGGTAGGGTGTATTCTGGGAAAAACTGTAGACCAAGAGCCTCAGAACTAAGTAATCTGAAGAAAAAGAGAATTAGGATACTCCTCTACCAGCTCCCTTCAGGCAGTGGTTGAGGGGTGCTCACAGGGAGCATTGATTCCCAATGACTTGAGGTCTGCCCCTAGCTAATGTAGGCAGTCTCTGAAGAAGAGAGAAGGTCTAGCAGAGTCATGGAGGTTAGACATTGGAAACAAGGACATATAACCTTCAAGTGGTAGGTGCTAAGAGGATAGGTCATAGGGTACTGACAGCATCTTCCACACTTGCACAGGGAGCCAAAGAGATTCTGGGTGTACTGCTCTATTACTGATGGTCTTATTAAGATGTCTGGGAGACACCCAAGATATTTGGCAGTAGTCCTCCATCTTTCATCAGCCCTTGATTTCACAAGTAGGTACACATGACTAATTTTATCCCTATCTTAGAAGCTTTTTCAAAGTTTGAATCTCTAACATTCATGTTAGAATCAGGACAGAAATAATGCTTTTAATGTCAATCGTGCTTATTTAAAAAAAAAACTTTTTATTGTGGGAAATTTCAAACATACACAATCAGAACAGTATAATGAAACCCCACTTGAGTGATTTGTGGCCAATCTTGAGAAATGGCTTTTCCACACATTGTAAGTTCGGTTTTGATTTGCCTAAAAAAGAGCTGCTTTCTAGTTCCTTTTAAATTTAAGTGTAACTAAAACAAACCTATGGAGATAAGAGATGAGTGGTTGCCAGGAGTGGTGGCAGTGGGGAGAGTAGGCAGAGCACAGTGGATTTTAGTGCAGGGAGACCAGTCTGTATGTTATAGGGTAGATACATGTATTATACATTTGTCTAAACCCACAGAATGTACAACACCAAGAGTGAACCCTAAGACAAACTCTGGACTTTGGTTGATGATGATGATGTGTCAATGTGGGTTCATCCTTGCTAACAAATGTATTATTTTGGTGGGAGATATTGGTAATGGGGGAGGCTCTGCATTCGTGGGGTAGAGGTAAATGGGAAATCTCTGTCCCTCCCTCTCAATTTCGTTGTAGACCTTAAACTACCCTAAAAAATAGTCTTAAAAATAATTGAAAATTTTAAATGTAACTGCCATGACATAGTAAACAAGAAAACACCTTTACTAACTATGAGCTTTCCTTATTAATAGGGAGTCGTCTTAAAACATAATCCTATTGGCTAATTATAACTGGAAAGACCATGTAGGAGCAACTCTATGTAAAATACAATTATTTCACTCGATACTCTCCTTGGCTAAAGTAGAACACATATGATCTCATGTGTGGGAACCCATCCATGTGGCCAATCAGGGTTCAATTTTGCAGTTACCTCATCCTGCCCCAGCTGTCTGTCTACCTGTCTGTCTACAGGCAGTTGTCCTCTAACCCAGCACTGCAAGGAAAGGCCACCCTGACTGTCAACACATGCCCTTTCCATTCCTTCAGAAAAACTAGCCACATGCCTTTGGCACAGAGCTCTGGAGTATAAAGGGAATATTTGGTGCAAGTGCTTGGGAAGATTAAAAATTCTTTTTTGGAAAGATATTTGACTGACTGCAGGCATCTGTGTGGCCCAGCTTGATGTGGGAGTGAACATCCGTGTGTGGGCAGGAATACGTTCCTTCCACAGAAGCCAGCCCCCTTGCTGCAGAAATCATCCAGAATGGGTCTCTTTCATTAGTAACCTTTTGGCTCCTAAGAAGCTGCTTTAGTAGGTGGTATAGCATAGTGGAAAGAATACAGATTTTAAAGCCATGTTCCTGATTCTGCCACTTTCTATGTGACTTTAGACAAATTACATAAGCTTCTTTTTTTTGGCTTCTGTTTCTTCAGGTACAAAATAAGGACAGTTTACTCAGGATTGTTATTCAGATTAAATTAGGTATTTACTCAAAGTGCTTGGCATATGGGTTTTAAATAATCACTGATTTTCTTGCCCAGAAAGCAAATTTTATTTTGTTTTCTTCTTTTCTTTCTGAGCCACAAAAAAAGGGCTTCCATTTATTGAGTGCCTACTGGGAGCCAAGCACTGCATCAGCCACATGTAATCCTAACTCCCATGAGGGGGTATTATTATTATACCCATTGTATCAGTTTGCTAGGGTTGTGATAACAAAATACACAGACTGGGCTTAAACAAGAGAAATTTATTTTCTACTTATTTCTGGAGGCAAAAGTGTTGGCAGTTTTGGTGTCTCTGAGGCCTCCCTCTTTGGCTTGTAGATGGCTGACTTCTCACTGTCCCCATATGACCTCTTCTTTGTGTGTGTGCATCCCTAGTGTCTCTTCGTCTTCTTCTTCCTTTAAGATTTATTTGAGAGAGAGAGCGAGCGAGAACAAGAACGAGCAAGGGGGAGGGGCAGGGGGAGAGGGAGGATCCCAAACAAACTCCCCATGAGTGCAGAGCCCAACACCAGGCTGATGATGCCCAACACCTGAGATGATGACCTGAGCTGAAACCAAGAGTCAGAGGCTTAAGCAACTGAGCCCCCATACCGCCCCCCGCCCCCCACCCCCGCCTTCTCTCCTTATGAGAAGACCAGTCACTCTGGATTAGGGCTCTACTCTATTACCTCATTTGACCTTAATTATCTCTTTAAAGGCCCCATCTCTAAAGAGAATCACACTGGGAGTTAGGGTTTCAACATGTGAATTTTGGGGAAACATGATTCAGTCCATAACATCCATTTTCCATATATTGAGAGGAATTTGCTTCCCATTGCACAATTGTTAAGCAGCAGACATGATGTTAAAACCCTGAGGGGAGCCTGGGTGGCTTAGTTGGTTAAGCATCTCCCTTTGGCTCAGGTCATCAGGTCTTGATCCTTCCCCTGCCACTCCTCTCCACCCTGGCTTCTTCCTCTGCCCCTCCCCCCCATTAATGCTCATTCTCTCTCAAATAACATCTTAAAACAAAACAAAAAACATCCTATCGAATTCAGAGTCCAGACCCCTTCTACTCTGTCCTAAAGTCTGACCAGCAGCATGGCTTATTGTGAGGCAAAGCCTAATATGAGAACTTGGAACACTGAAGAGACTTAAAAATGTGACAGTTCCTTTAGCTCATCATGAAATTCATCTATGAATTAGCTTTAATTTACCACTTGAAATATATTTTTCCAGTAAGGTTACCAATATTTAAAAAGGAAAAAATCTTCTTTGCCTCTTCTGTAAATTTCTAACTTACAATATAAAAATTCCATTTAGAAACCATGCAGGAAGACTAAAGTGTGATTATTACATCCTTCAAAAATCCTGCTTGGAATTTTTTTTTAACCTATGACTAGACACATGTGTTTTTGCTTATGATTTAATATTTACAAAATACTGTAATGGTACAATGCAGTTCATGGAGGACATCTTACTTTCCCTTTTGTATCTTTGCAAAAGGGTTAAAAGATCGGACACAAAGTATCATTCTTCTTAGATTATTATTAGTGACGTACTTGAGCTCCATTATTTAAGAAAAATCCTCCAAGAATGTATATATTCAGTCAAGCGCTGTCCTAGAATTCCACAAAAGCTGAAATAAAAAAAATCTAAGGTGATAGAAGAACCTAGACGAGATAATGCCCACCACCGATCTGTGACTTGTAGTTCCATATTTCAAGCCAAATTATAACATGCCTATTTAATAAATGTAGATGTACTCAACAAGACCCAGATTCCTTTAGTCCCCACTGCAGACGGAGCCCTTCCAGATTTACTTCTCATGAAAATCAAGTTAGAGAAAATGATCCAGTTGATGGCTGTCTAAGCTAACGAGGGCTCCCATTACACCGTATCCCAGACTGGGTGGCTTGAGCTACAGATTATTTCCTCACAGTCCTGGAGCCTAGAATTCTGAGATCAGGATGACTGCATAGTTGAGTACTGGTGAGTGCTCTCATCCTGGCTAGTAGACAGTGACCACCTCATTATGTGAGACTATAAACTCTCTCCTATCTTTTCTTATAAGGGCACTAATAACCTCATGAGGACCCTGCTCTGACAACTGACACTTTTTGGGATCAGATATTTTAAAATGTTTAAATTGCCTTTTGGGTGAAACAAAAACATCATGATGTAGATTAATTCACTGGATTCTTAATTGTTTTTATGGATCTGAGAGCAATTATGTGGTCAATCTGGAAAAAAGACAAGAGGATGGTCACTTAGGCCTTCTATAAATGCCTAGAATGTGTCAGGCATGGCAGAAACAAATGAAATTCTCATTCCAATGTGGGATGCAAATACAAAAAAAATAATTCTGATACAGTGCAGCAAAGACCTCAGGATTATTAATAGCTTACCTACCAAAAGTGGGTAGCTGGGACTTAACCCAGCAGAGAGAGAAGGATGTTAGGGAAGATAATCCTGGAAAGAAGTGTTGCCTGTGTTCTAATGGTTCTGGATCTGCCAATAGGCTTTCATTCTCCATTCCTTCCAGCAGGATGGCCTCGTGCTGCTGCTGATATTCTGTTTTGGAGATCTAAGCCTTAAACCCCCGGGGCCATCTCAGTCCATGCCTGGGTCTTCACAGACTCCATCTTCCCTTCCATAATGGCACTTCTCAATTCAGGATTAAATGTTTGCTATGGTGAAACAAGTCATCAAGCGGCCCTCTTAAATCTTTCATGTTACCATTGATTGTGCTGTAGAGTCTGCCTTGTTAGGAAACAGATCATTTGAAATATTTCTTAAGGTTCTCCCAGCCTGATCTACATGTTTTGGCTCTCCTGTGGTATCAATGTGAGGTCTTAAGTGGGGGGAACATACTCAGGGTGTCTAATTTGGTATTTCATAATCTACTGTAGTGATGGAAATGGTCACTTAGTTCCCAATGGACCTAATACAACACAGAACATTTTTCCTTACTATCTTGGCGGGGGTGGGGGGGCATTCTACTAAAAATCCAGAAATGTTCCTAGGGGCATCTCTGAGGTTCATTTTTTATTTTTCTAATCTCTAGAGCAATGTTCTTCAAACATTTTTTATTTTGCATGCTATAAAAAAAATGTAAGCACCTTTCGTGGGCCTACATTTTCTCTATCAACTCTTACACAAATATGTGTATTACAAAACACAAAACTAAAATTAAAAAGAGAAAAAAGATGAGGGGCGCCTGGGTGGTTCAGTTGGTTAAGCAGCTGCCTTCGGCTCAGGTCATGATCCCAGGGTCCTGGGATCGAGCCCCGCATTGGGCTCTCTGCTCCGTGGGGAGCCTGCTTCCTCCTCTCTCTCTCTCTGCCTGCCTTTCTGCCTACTTGTAATCTCTGTCTGTCAAATAATAAAAAATCTTAAAAAGAGAAAAAAGATGAAAACATTTTAAGAATAAATTTTATTAATGGCAAAACTTATTTAAAAATTATACATCTTGGGGCACCTGGGTGGCTCAGTGGGTTAAAGCCTCTGCTTTCGGCTCAGGTCATGATCCCAGGGTCCTGGGATCGAGCCCTGCATCGGGCTCTCTGCTCAGTGGGGAGCCTGCTTCCTCCTCTCTCTGCCTGCCTCTCTGCCTACTTATGATCTGTCAAATAAATAAATAAAAATCTTAAAAAAATATTATAACATCTTGTCTAATGAGCTATTAAATATGCTTTATTATTTTTAAACACCATGTTTTAACACACTGTGAAACCGTGATTGGAAGGTCTGGTTCCAAATCTAACTTGTTCTATTTTCTTTTTCTTCATAGCACTTATTACCATCAGCAAAATTTTTGTTCTGTTCATTGCTTTGGTCCCAGCATATGGAATAGTGTTTGGCCCATAGTGTATAGTTAATAAGTATTTATTGAAAAAAATTATTTTTGAACACGGTACCATATAATGGTGTGTTCTTGTGTATCCCTTCCCTATTCACGTTCAGTGGCTTCCTGTTGGTAAATGTGTGACTACTGTTGCCACAGAAATCAGCACAGCTACAAAGCGGGCTTGAGTTATTGTTTATTTTCTTTCCTGGTTGTCTATATCTATGAAAATGATGGACAAAATATTAATAATGAATATTAAACTTAAAAGCATGTTGTGCCTACAGTTGTTTTATGGTAAAGCACCAAAATTGAGCATATAGTTCTCTAATATGAAAAAAATAATCATTTCAGCAAAGTCCCTAATAATTAAAAAACGAGTGAAGTTCTGACCACGAGTCTTCATGATTTCACTTGCATCTTGTTAATGTAAAGGAAAATGTCAACCAACATTCATACAGAACTACACTCAGAGCTGGTTGTTAAACACTAACCAGCATACCACTGTCCCTCGCCCATGTGGACCTACAAATGTGGCCTCAGCTGCCCCCTTCTTATTACTATCTCCTGTATGTAAGATCTAGTCACACTGTTCTTTGCTAAGCTGCCCCCAAATGCCACTTTTTCCTACCTCAAGGTCTTCACACTTGTCTTTCTGTCAGTAATTTCTTCCCAGAGATTTGTACATAGCTGGCTCCTTATCATTTGGGTCTCAGATCAAATGTCACCTTAAGAGAGACACTTTCTGAGTATTCTAAAGTAACTACCTCTTCCTAGTTCCTGTCCTCATTATTGCATTGTATTGACTTCATTGCACTTTCTACTGCCTAAAATATTTATTAATGTACATGCTGACCGACTGCCTCTTGTCGCTATGATATAATGTTCATTAGAGCAATGACTTGACTGCCTGTCTCCAGTGTATCCTTTGCATTTGGTATGGTGCCTGGCACTTAGTAGGAACTCAGGAAGTAATTATTGAGTGACCAAAATCTATTTAATTAGAAACTACTCTGTCTGACAATGATACCATGCTGGTCTCTACCAGTGTTACTTAAGCATAGCAACTATGCAGGGTTTTCTAAAACCAAGATTATGATAGAAGTTATGAGAACGTTCAAGAGGGGAAGAATCTCCACTAAGAGAATTTCAGCACCAGTCTTGGGCACTGCTGCCCGGGGCATCTGTTCTCCTCCACTCTCCTTGCTCTTTCGTCCTTCTCTGCTCCCAGGTAATCTCATACTTGAGAGAAGTGTCTAAGGCAGTGGTTCTCAAAAAGAACAGAGAGATTGAGAAACCTGTGGGGTTGCAAAGTTTAGAAGGAAAGAGTAAGATGTAGGGCAGGTGGTGGAGGGTGAAGTCAAGTTTTACAGAAGCAGAACATGGTGACACTGGGCACTAACGATGCACCAAGACAGAGACATGATTAAAATACCAGTAGTACATAAGACCATATGGGAAATGCTTCTCTTCCCAGAAGGAAAGACAAATTAATCTGAAAATCTTTTTTAATTATAGTTGATACATAATGTTATGTTAGTTTTAGGAGTATAACATAGGGATCTGACTGGTCTATATGTAATGCTTACCACAAGTGCAGCTGCCATCCAACACTATAACAATATCATTGACTGTATTCCCTATGCTGTACCTTTTAGCCTGAGGACTTACTCATTCCATAACTGGAAGCCTGTATCTCTCACTCTCCTTCCCCCATTTGTCCATTTCTTCCTCCCCGCCTTCCCTCTGGCAACTATTGGTTTGTCCTCTGTATTGATGGGTCTGTTTCTGCTCTTTGTATACTCAATTGTTCTGGTTTTTAGATTCTACACAGAAGTGAAATCCTATGGTATTTGCCTTTTTCTGTCTGACTTATTTCACTTAGCATTATACCCTATAGGTCCACCCATATTCTTGCAGTATTGTTGCGATGTCAAGATCTCATCCTTTTCATGGTTGAGGAATATACCAGTGTGTGTGTGTTGGGGGGTTGGAGTAATTGGGTGATGGGCATTAAGGAGGGCATGTGATGAAGTGAGTACTGGGTGTTACATGCAAATGATGAATCACTGAACTCTACCTCTGAAACCAATAATACACTAAATGTTAATTAATTGAATGTAAATAGAATTAAAAAATATTCCAGTGTGTGTGTACCACTTCTTTATCCGTTCATCTACTGTTGGACACTTGGGTTGCTGCTTTATCTTGGCTATTGTAAATAATGCTTCAATGAACATAGGGGTAATGTATTTTTTCAAATTAGTGTTTCATTTTAGGGGTGTGGGGGGGGTTAAATATCCAGAAGTGGAATTATTGGATGATACTGTATTTCAATTTTTAATTTTTCAAGGAAACTCCATACTATCTTCCAAACAGCTACAGCAATTTACATTCCCACCAAAAGTGCACACTTTTTTCTTCAAATCCTCACCAACAGTTGTCTTTTTGACTCTAGCCATTCTAACAGGTGTAAGGTGATACTTCGTTGTGCCTTTGACTTGCATTTCCCTGATGAGTAGTGATGTTGAGCATCTTTTAATATACTTAGGTCATGGGTAGGTCTTTGGAAACAAGGTCTATTCAGGTCCTTTGCCCACTTTTAAATTGGATTATTTATTTGATGTTTCATGATGTAAGTTATTTATATATTTTGATATTACCACTTACTGGATATATCATGTGCAAATATCTTCTCTCATTCAGTACAAATGTCTTTTCATTTTGTTGGCTTCCTTCACTGTGCAAAAATTTTTCATTTTGATGTAGTCAAAACAAAAATAGTTTCTGTTTGCTTTTATTTCCCTTACCTGAGGAGACACATCTAGACCAAAGAGCTGCGAAGGCCAATGCACCAAGGGTTACTGCTGATTTTCTTCTAGGATTTTTGTGACTTCAGGTCTCACATTTTGGTCTTTAATCCATTTTGAGTTTATTTTTATGTGTTGTCTGAGAAAGTGGTCCAGGCTCATTCTTCTGCATATAGCTGTCTAGTTTTCTCAGCATCATCTATTCAATATACTGTCTTTTCCCCCTTGTATATTTTTGCCTCCCTTGTTGTAGATTGACTATATGAGTGGTGGGTTTATTTCTGGCCTCTCTCTGCCAATTTTTGTGCCAGTATCATACTCTTTTGATTACTGTAGCCTTGTAGTCTATCATGAAATTTGATATTGTGATGCCTCCAGCTTTGTTCTTTCTCAAAATTGCTTTGGTTATTCAGGTCTTTTATGATTCTATAGAAATTTTAGGATTGTTAGTTTTAGTTCTGGGCTGTTTTCAATAGGGATTGCACTGAATCTATACAATGCTTTGGGTAGTATGGACATTTTAATAATATCCATTCTTCCAATCTGTGAGCATGGTATGTCTTTCCATTCATTTGTGTCACTTTCAATGTCTTTAATCAATGTTTTCAAGGTATAGGTCTTTCATCTCCTTGGTTACATTTATTCCTAGGTAGTCTAATCTTTTGTGTGCAATTATAAATGGAATTGTTTAATTCTTCTCTCTTTTGTTATTAGTGTATAGAAAAATGACAAATTTCTGTATTTAAATTTTGTATCCTGCAACTTTACTAAATTCATTTCTCAGTTCCAGTAGTCTTTTGGGAGAGTTTTCTATGTCTAGTATCATGTCATCTGCAAATTGACCATTTTATTTCCTCCTGACCCATTCAAATGCCTCTTCTCTTATCTGGTAGATGTGGTTAAAACTCCCAGTATGGTGCTGAATAAAAGTGACAAGAGTGGAACATCCTTGTTCTTGATCTTGGAGGAAAAGCTCTCAGGTTGTCTGCATTGAGTATGATGTAATCTCTGGGTTTGTCACATATGGCCTTTATTATGTTGAAGCATGTACCCTTTAAACCCACTTCATTGAGTTTTTTCCCATGAATGGATATTGAATTTTGTCAAATGCTTTTTCTGTATCTATTGAGATGATCATTTGATTTTCATTAATGTGATTATCAGTTTCATTGATTTGCAAATATTGAGTCATCCCTGCATCCCCAGAGTAAACCCCACTTGATCACGCAGAATGATCCTTTTAATCTATTGTCGAATATGGTTTGCTGATATTTTACCGAGGACTTTTGCATCTATGTTCATCAGGGATATGGCCTGAAGTTTTCTTTTTTAATACTGTCTTTGCGTTGTTTTGGTATGGGAGTAATGCTAGCCTTATCAAACAAACTGGGAGGTGTTCTTTTCTATTTTTTGGAACAGTTAGTGGGGAATAGGTATTAACTCTTTAACTGTTTGGTAGAATTCACTTAGGAATCATCCTGGACTTTATTTGTTGGGAATTTTTAAATTACCAATTCTATCTTATTACCAGTAACTATTCTGTTAAGATTTTCTATTTCTTCCTGATTCACTTTTAGAAGACTGTATGTTTCTAGGAATTTATCCATTTCTTCTAAATTATCCAATTTGTTGGCATATAATTTTTCATAGTACTCTCTTATAATCCTTTGTATTTTTATGGTGTTGTCAATTACTTCTCTTTCATTTCAGATTTTATTTGGGTCCCCTTTTTGATGTGTTTGGCTAAAGGTTTATGAATTTTAATTGTTTTTTAGTCTTTGTTTCATTTATTTCTGCTCTTTTTGTCATTTCCTTTCTCTACTCACCTTGGATTTTGTTCTCATTCTTTTAGGTGTAAGGTTAGACTGTTTGAGATTTTTGTTTTTTGAGGTAGGCTTGGATTGCTATTAACTTCCCTCAGCTGCTTTCACTGTGTCCCCCAAATTCTGGACCATTGTGTTTCCATTTTCACTTGTCTCTGTGTATTTATTTTTTTTATTTTTTTATTTTTTTTAGATTATTTATTTATTTGACAGAGAGAGAGAGAGAGAGGTCACAAGTAGGCAGAGAGGCAGGCAGAGAGAGAGGGGGAAGCAGGCTCCCCGCCGAGTGGAGAGCCCGATGCGGGACTCGATCCCAGGACCCTGAGACCACGATCCGAGCTCAAGGCAGAGGCTTAAACCACTGAGCCACCCAGGCGCCCCTCTGTGTATTTATTTTTAAAAAGATTTATTTATTTTTGAGAGAGAGAGCAAGAGAATGAATGGGGGGAGGGGCAGGGGGACTCCCAATGAGCCCAGAGCCTGATGTAGGGCTTGATCTCACCACTCTGAGATCAAAACCTGAGGCCAGAACCAACAGTTGGATGCTTACCTGACTGAGCCACCCAGGTACCCCCATCTCCATGTATTTTTTTATTTCCCCCTGATTTATTTATTGACCACTGATTGTTTAGTAGCATGTTGTTTAGCCTCCATGTGTTTGTTTTTAAGAGTTTTTTCTTCTGGTTGATTTCTAGTTTCATACTGTTGTGGTTGGAAAAGATGTGTGTATAATTTCTATCCTCTTCAATTTATTGAGACTTGTGATCTAACCTGGAGAATGTTCTATGTGCATTTGAAAAGAATGTGTACTCTGTTTTAGGAGGAAATATTCTGTGTCTGTTAAGTGTATCGAGTCCAATGTGTCATTCAAAGGCACGGCTTCCTTATTGATTTTCTGCATGGATGATCTATCCATTGATGTAAGTGGGTGTTACAGTCCCTACTATTAGTATTACTATCCACTTCTCCCTTTATGTCTTATATTTGCTTTATGTATTTAGCAGGTATTCCTATGTTGGATGCATGAATATTTACAATTATTCTATCCTCTTGTTGGATTAATCCTTTTATCATTATTCATTGCCCCTTTGTCACTTGTTATGGTCTCTATGTTAAAATCTATGTTTGATATGAGTATTGCTATCCCAGCTTTTTTCCTGCTTCTATTTGCATAGAATATCTTTTTTCATCCTTTCACTTTCAGTCTGTATGTGTCTTTGGTTCTGAAGTGAGCCTTTTGTAGACAGCATATAAGATGGGTGTTGGTTTTTTTTAATCCATTGAATCACCCTGTGTCCTCAGTTGGAACATTTAGACCATTTGCTTTTAAAGTAATTGCCATTTTGTTTTCTGGTTGTCATTGTAGATTTTCTCTGTTCCTTTCTTCTTGCTCTCTTCTCTTATGATTGTGGACTTTCTTTAGTGTTATGCTTGGCTTTCTTTCTGTTCATTTTTTGTGTACCTATTATACGTGTTTGATTTGTGGTCACTATGAGGTTCATATATAACATCCTAAGTATATAGCAGTCTATATTAAGTTGATGGTCACTTAAGTTTGAACATATTCTGAAAGATTTTTTTGCTCACCTTCCCCAAGTTTAATTTATATGTTGTCATATTTTACATCCTGTTATTCATGATTTTCTTACTTCTGAGTATGGCCTTTTCATTTCCACTTCAGGAAGTCCCTTTAACTTTTCTTGTAATGCCAGCTTAGTGGTGATGAGCTCCTATAACTTTTGTTTGTCTGGGAACTCTTTATCTGTCTTTTAATTCTTAATGATCATCTTGCCAGGTAGAGTATTCTTGGTTGTAGGTTTTTTTCTTTCCAATCTGCAATGTTCCTGCTAAAAAATCAGCTGATAGTGTTATGAGATTTCCCTTGTATGGTACTTATTGCTTCTCTCTTGCTGCTTTTAAAATTCTCTCTTTATCTTTCTTAAATCTTTGACATCTTAATTGTGATGTGTCTTGATGAAGAGCTTCTTGGGTTCATCTTCTTTGGGGCTCTCTGTGCCTCCTGAGTCAGAGATCTGTTTCCTTCCCTGGGATAGAGAATTGTTTAGCTCTTATTTCTTCAAATAAGTGTGCTGCTCCTTCCTCTCTCTCCCCTTCTGGGACTCCTATAATGTGAATGCTTGTTTGCCTGATGTTGAAGAAATTTTTTACCTACCCTCACTTTTTAAAATTCCTTTTTCTTTTTGCTCTTCAGCTTGGGTGTTTTCCATTACCCTATCATCTAGATTGCTGATTGATTCTTCTATATCCATTAATCTGTTGATTCCCCCTAGTATATTTTTCATTTCAATTATTGTATTCCTCAATTCTGTTTAGTTGTCTTTTATATTTTCTATCTCTTTGTTGAAGTTCTGAGTTCTTCCACCCTTCTCTCCAGTCTGGTTAACATCTTTATGATCATTACTCTAAACTCTTTATTAGGCATATTGCTTATTTCTGTTTCATTTAGTTCTTAGATTTTATCTTGTTTCATTTGGAACATACTCCTATGTCTCCCCATTTTGCTTGTCTATGAATTAGGCTAAAGAGCTATTCCTTTCAAACTTGAAAGAATCATCTTGTGTGTAGTCTTTCCCTGTGTAGACACTGTATCTGGTGATTTTGGCTGACTGGTTGAAACTGTAGCTGGCGTCAGTGAGAGTCCTAGGGCACTCCGTGCTGGGAAAGTGCTGGAAGGATGGCTGGAGCTGAAGTGGGCACAAGTTGAGGAGGTCTTAGGGCTATCTGCACAGAGAGCACCCTGGCAGGACAGCTGAAGTGGACACAGGCTAGGGAGGTCCCTGGGTTCTCCACAAAGAAGGTACCTTAGCAACTCAGCTGAAATAGAAGTGGGTACAAGCTAGTAGGTCCTGAGGCTCTCTGCACAGAAGGCATCCTGGTGAAATCGCTGAGTCTGAAGTGCTGGCTTGGGCTGGGGTGATCTGTGGGTGCTCTGCACTGATGGTGCTTTGGCAGGTTAGCTAAAGTGGATGCAAGCCAGGGTGTGGGGGTATTCAGCCTAGAGGTTGCTCTGGCAGGGCAAATGGAGTGGAGATGGTGTTCTCCGGGTACTCTGCACAAGGGGCACTCTGGTGGGTGAAACAAGCATAAGCTGGTGGGGTGGGGGGGGGTGTGTGTTCCAGAGCAGTCTACACTGGGGATGCTCTAGCAAGCCATCTGGAGCTGAAGTGATGTGGGCCTGGAGTATTCCAGGCTGCTTTGCACTTGTGTCACCTTGGCAAGGCAGCTGGATCAGGGATATCCTGTTGTGCACTGTTGTAGAGTTGCCTTAGGGTTGCTGTGGACTTGGTGCCTGGGGCTCACTGACAGAGAAGGTTACCTTGGGCACCCAGACCCTGCTCTCATCCATATTATCAAGGTGGAGGGGGGAATATAAACTGTGGTGCTCACCAGCTCCTCTGACCTGGAGAGAGTTCCAGTAGCTCCCTGCCATTTGGCAGGGTTGTAGGGCTGGTTCTTGTATATTTTAGACTGTGGCTTTTTGTGTGCCCTAGTGCAGACAGATCTGCTCACAGTCCCTCAGTACTATCCCTCCCCCCCTACAGTTCTCAGTGTAACAGTTTCCCTTTGTTATTGTGCCATTCTGTATGTGGTCTTTTATTGTGCAGAAGCTATTCAGTCAGCCCTCAGATGTTTTTCTAAAAAGGTGTAGATTTGGTATCTGTGAAGGAGGTAAGTTCAGGGTCTTCCTATGTCACCATCTTAGACCAGAACAACTACTCCTTAATCTGGTAATCTTTAAAACACTCAAAAACCTGATAATTTAAGACTTTATTCAACTTATAACTTGTGTAAAACACCACAGAGATTTTCAACTACATTAAGGTAGCTGCATGTTTTTCTCTCACATGGATTGTTGTCTACATTAGGTGATTCACTTATGGTTGGAGCTACTCGGTATGGTATTGGTTCACTTCTAGTTAAATCCTAAGGGTAAAATGTACTACACTCCAGGGTCTACATGGGGTATGACTCCTTGGACCATCCACACAGAAAGCATATTCTTGCCCTTGGAGATTAGTTTCACATTATATGGTCATGTCAAATATAAGATTAATGAAATTAACCTGACTTGGCAAGGAGGGCAGAGGAAACAGGCACCCTGAGGTAATGATACCACCATCTGCTTGCACTGTCCTAAGAATTTAGGTGCATTATTTCTAATAATATAACAGCTCCCCACATTTATCTAGTGTTAACAATACTAAGAACCAGGGCAAGCACATCACTTGTATTAGCTCCTTTAATCCTAACAAACACCCTAGGAGGGAGGTTCTATTATTTTCTCTCTGTTGTTGAAAAGAGTGAGACCCAGAAGGCTTTAGCAATTTATCTTGAGTCACAGTTACTCACCAGGTCAGATTCAAACCTGAACAGTTGGGCCTCGGAATTGATGCCTTTACCTAGTCCACAAAGTCATACCAGGCTGTGGATAATCTTGTTTCACAGATTCAGTGGGATTAAGAAACTTGTTCACAGCCACAGAGCTAGCAAGTGATAGAACCAAAATTTGATCCCAGGCAGCTGGATTCACAGCCTCTTCAACACCAAGTCAACTGTGACTTCAACCCCAGGAGGCCTTAGAGGTGACTTTAGACAACCCTTGCCCACTCAGAGTCAAGGGCACAAGGGCGGCAATGGATGGTTTACAAACACATCCTCTCTTACCACTGCTGAGTCATTCTGCTATGTTTCTTTATGATGTAACATGAGAGTAGGGGCGTTATTTGAGTGGGAGTTTTGCCGATCTCCTTTTCTGCAAGTTACTGAAACTCTTCAAGTCTCTCTTCCCTGATTCTTAATCAGTGGAAAGCATAGTTTTCATGGGGGTTAAAACAGTACAGTCTCTGATCCAGCACAGGTATATGCTTGGTAAGTGAGTATTGAGTGATTATCGTCTTAGGTGGCTGCCAAAAAAGATTTGTCCAAAACTTGTAAATAAACTGAATCTTGCAGCTCAATTATTGTATTCCTCAACTGTTTAATTGTCTTTTATATTTTCCATCTCTTTGTTGAAGAGAGAGAAGACATAAATAGACTTTTAAAGGATGGGAAAGAAAATCCCACAATAAAATTTGCATAGGAAATCCTATCTCTAATAGGTTAGTATATTCTTAGGCAAAAAAAAGTGGGAGGCATTTTTCAGTCCCCAGAATTTCCCAGTCAAGTAAAATAGATGAGTGTTAAATCAATTAAAAACGTAAATAAGACAAACCTATAAAAGATTCACAGGAAAACAGAACTAGGACTATTTACCAAAGAGCTAAAAGCGGGGCGCCTGGGTGGCTCAGTGGGTTAAAGCCTCTGCCTTCGGCTCAGGTCATGATCCCAGAGTCCTGGGATCGAGCCCCGCATTGGGCTCTCTGCTCTGCGGGGAGCCTGCTTCCTCCTTTCTCTCTCTCTGCCTGCCTCTCTGCCTACTTGTGATCTTTGTCTGTCAAATAAATCAATAAAATCTTTAGAAAAAAAAAAAAAAACTAAAAGCGTTGAATGTCTTAAGAAACTTTTACCAAAATTAATCAAATCAGGCTCTTGTACTATTGCAGTTTTTTAAAAAGCCCTAACTTTCATATTTTAAAACAATGGGATTTCATTCCCTGCCCCCCATTGGAAAGCCCCCAAGCTGTAGTTTCAACAGCACCATTAAAATCATGGACAATAAAGGGCCTGCAGTTACCTGATAAATGTGAAAGATGTGATGAGTCAATCCAAATAATTCTGGTTAAAAAACAATCTTATCTCCTCGGGTGCTTTTGGCCTCAAGTATTTGTCTTGACCACACACTTTACTATTACTGTATAGAAAGCTTTTAGGACATTAATTTTATACCCATGCCTTAAATCACTTGATACCTTTCTTCTTTGAGGTGGATAAGCATTCATGCTCTTCTTTGACAGAGATTTTACAGCTCATTATCCGACAGAAAAAGGATCGCCTCGAGCCAGAATACACATGCATCCTTCCACTGTGGAAATTACTGTGAACTTGCAAGCCAGCTTTCATAGCAGGAGGTAAGAGAACAGGTGGAAAAGAATATGTTCATATAGATAAGAAATGTTAGGAGACACATTTCAAAACTATTACCTTTTTTTTTTAATACGTTGAAAAATGGCTATATAAAGCAATGACATCATTATATGGTAAACCACTAAGTGAAATATACCAAAAAGAGCATATGCCAAGGAATTATATTTTTATAATTTATAAACACTGGCAGTTCATCCTCATTTTTTCCCGGCGGGAGGGGAGGACAAAGGTAATCAAAATGAAATGAAAATTTTTTTTAAATGAAAAAAACCCTCAACTTACAGTAGTAATCAATGGCTTTAAGCATCATTACTTTATATTATAAATAAATGTTTGGCACTAAGCATTTCCAAAGTGGTATTTTCAGAGAAGATAAAGAATATTTATACTTCCAATGCACAATTATACAAGGTATTTCATATTGAGTAGATCTAACTCATATAAGAAAGAGAACAGTCTCAGCATATGACTGAATAACGGAAACCCCAGCAATTTTTAAACCCCAAATGATACTTTCTTATAAAGATTTTATTAGCATATGAAACAGTGATTATAAAGCAATCACATATCCCCCAAACAAAGCATCTTCATATGAACATATTTGTTTTTGTATGTGTATATGAATACAGGAATTCTCTATTGTTTTTTGAACTCTAGGTTAATGACTGTAAGGTTTACTAAATCTCTTCTTGATAAAACCATAATTAGCTAATTTTTCAAAATATTGCATAGCTGTGCTTTTAAGTAATAATTTATTTACATAAAATTATGGACATGCTGACATGAGCACTTACTTTTGGCATCAATCAGCTTCTCTCTTGGTGAAAGGTCAGAAGAAGAAAGTTGCTCCTTTACTCTGGCAACATCTTTTGGATGTAAGAAGTCAAATAAGCTTTGTCCAGTCAAGCTAGCCTATTTATAAGGTAGATGTTCATTTAAAATCAGTACCATAATTTTTCTACATTTCTTCACATGAACTTATGGTAAATACTGTCAAAACTTTTTCTCAAGCTCAAAGATCCATCTACTATATTGTGATATTAACTTAGTGTTAAAAGCAGGGTAATACTTGTAGATAGAAATATATAAAACTGTATCTGGAAAGACAAAAATCACAAACACCTAATCACTGATATTCGGTGAATTCTTGTTAACATCCCCCAGTTCACTTGTTACTTCTAAATTATATGATTATTTAAATTTTTTTTTATCCTTGGTAAAAGTAAAGAGATTATATTGTAATATGGAAGTCACAACGTATCTGTGATTTTACGGTGTGATTCAGATTTTTTAAAAATCACTGTACTATTAAAAAAAAAAACAAAATCTAACCTAGAATACCTTCCATTTCCCATTTCACTTCCCCCAATATGTACAGCATTCCCATGTCTATGCCTTTGCTTGCATGGTCTCATCACCTAGAATTCATCACCCCTCTCTACAAACTCATAGTTCCCTCACCACTTCAGCCAACTGACTTTGGTCCCTGCCTTCCTCCTCAACTGAAATGTCTTCCTCCCCTTCTCTGCTCATTTTAATACCTAAGCAGACATTCTACTTTGTATATCAAGCCTTCCCTGATTTCAGTGATCACCCTTGCCTTATGAAATCCTTTATTACCTAAAGTAGACATTCTTATAGAAGACAGAACACATGGACCAGCTAGCTGGACAAATGGACAAGTAGCCTAGATTGAGTTAGATATCTCATATTTTAAAAAATAACATTTTATTAATCAGTCTGCTGTATGATTGGTTAATAGAAGTTTCTACCCATAACTCTATGCTTCAAAGCAAATCAGGTTCCTGAATCTGAAAAGCTAAGGACCAGATGCTGCCTACATCATGGGGATTCCAAAGTCCTCCTGAGAAGTCAGTATGTCTCTTGAATGGTCTGAAATACTAGGTCAGTGCCCAGTGGGACGAGATTCCATGGCACTAATTTGGAACTTACATGCCTATCCTGAATTGTAAGTTGTGTGTGTGTGTGTGAGAGAGATATTCTCTATCTCATGTTAGGAAATAGAATAATCAAGTCTTGACCTCCCCTTGTGTCCCCAATGCCGATAAAACCAGCTGCAATGATTCATTTGGTTCTTACTCCCTCTGTATGTAGGCTCATAATACCTCTTCTTCTGTTACTTAACTCATTATCCACGAATCTTATCTCTCTAAATTTTCATGTTTGGGGAGAATATAAGTTATGAGACTGACGCGCTAACTACTGAGCTAACGAGGCACCTGGGGAGAATATAGGTGAAGTCATTGGGAATTATTGAAGAGTAAAGCTGTGGTCTGATTCCTATTTTAAAGGTGACCACAGGAGCTCGTTTATTTACTCTGTTGGATTAGTGTTAGTGCTAGAGCTTTTGAGTAACTAGCTCAAATTAAATGGTACTTGGGAATGAGGAAGTAAAGAGAAGAGAAAGGTGGTTAAATGAAAGATGACTTTTAGAGTTTGTTGCCAGAGCTTAGATCAAAAACTGTTATGCATGTAACCTAATAATAAATAATAATGCTGTCTTTTGGAGGAAACGGAAGGACACCAAACATTGTTCAGACAGTCTCAAATGTGACTTGACAACCTAAGAGACAGGTTTAATCATCATTTCCCCTTGTCACGTAAGAGAAGGCTGCAGCTCAGGAAAATTAAATAACTTGCCAGAGGTAAGGAAGTGAACACTCTTATCAGAAATAAGAACCCATAATCTTTGCATACATTTCCACCTCTCTAGGAGTTCTAACCTAGTGGAACCTAAGCCCAGGGTTCAAGAAGAGAACTCAGAAATATGTGTGTTCAAAGAAATTAAGCATCATGTGGAAAATATCCTCAGTTTTGGATACCTGATCATAATTAAGTATTTTGGAGACTGATTTAGAAACGAAGAGAATTTTTCCTCTTTCACATCCAACCACAAATAGGAAGCCTTCGGCAGTCTAGAATTTAAAAATATAAACGTGAATATTTAAAAAAAAATCTGTCTGTCTTACACACATTCAAGTACTATAAAAATTCCTGTAGTGATAAAACAAAGAATGGTCATAGAGCTAGTAAAATTAGGACATTTTCTTAAGCTATAAAAAGACTGATGAAGAACATCGAATTGAAACCCAGTCTAAACTAGTTTTTGACATGGAAAATTTGGCCATGGAATATTTGGTTGTGATACTTTCTAATATAGAAATGACCTACCCCCAATTCTATACTGCATATAAAACTATAAAGATATCAAAACACTTCAGTAACAACTGCCCGAGGATATGCTGAGATGCAGAGAATGTGTAGAGTGGGGACAAGAAAAAGAGCAGACGTCCTACGATATACCTTGTGAGTAATTACTAACCACTCACTGGAAACTAAAAAAACTCCAACCTTGGTTAGATCAAGTCTGCCCAGTACATCCTTTGTGAAGCAACCTAAATGGAAATGGACCTGTATGGACACAGGATGAGTCTAGCATTCCCATCGGACGTTGCCTTGGATCATTTCTACTCACTGGAAACAAACATGAGGTGAGTTTGGCGGACATACTCTAGAAGGGCAGAACAAGTGTTATATTAGGACTGAAAGGAAAAAAAAAAACAAAACACTTAAAGATTGTGAGAAAGCTTCCAAAGCATACTGTACATGTTGCTAACTTTAGATATCTTGATCTTCAAAAAAAAAAAAAAAAAACAAACCCTTACATTCCTATCAGGAATCTTGTATTTAAAGTCAGCTGTTCAGATAAAAGAGCTTTTTAAAAAAATTGAGAAAAAAATAGACAAGTATATACATGAAGAATCTTTCTGTTTCATCATGCTGTGGTTTAAAGCCCAGGAGTCATAGCGCAAGATTAAGACATTTATCCCCTCCTGGGGGCAGGAGAAGCCTATGAGATGGTCATATTTTCCATGTCAAATAACCTCTAGAGGAGAGAATCTGAAAACCCATGCATATGAATGGTGAGAACAGAAATGTCAAAGCATCGACTAATAGCTTATTAAGCAGTAAGGGCTAATGTGCTGAGAACAGGATCCAGAAGAGAAAAGGATACAAATTAGATGGCTTTTTAGGAGGTAGTGATGGAGGGGAAGAGACACCATGGCACAGGAGGTGAGTACAGTGTAAGTTTAGGATCAAAGACAAGCTTGGCTCCATATTATGGAAATTGCATATCCTCTGTCTCTACTTTCATCAGCCCAAATTAAGACATGGTTACTTATGCAACTAATTTTTGTAGGAAGGGAGCTATGGTGTATTTGGGAGCCCTGGCTGTGGCAGCCGGAAGCGATCCCAAAAAAATCTGCCTCCCATCCAAGTAAAACTGAAAGGACAAACACAGCTTAAACAAACAGAACTCTGGACTTACCTTAAGGATTAAGTGTCTGAGCTCATTATCCTGAATAAATGAAGGTCTATAATTACCTCCTGCATAAGAATTTGTCATACCTAAAAATAAGTCCAAAAGTTATGGAAAATAGAGTAGAGTTGGAAATGTAGTAAGTACTTAAGGGAAATAAGTACCGTTGCCGCTGCATTAGGAATGGTTCTATTACTAGCACATTCTATGTGCTAGTATTTATCGTCCTCATTCTTTCAATAGTATTAGATTAGGATGCCCTGATTTTATACTGTAAGTTCTTGGAACTACTTATTCCCTTACACTTGAATGTGTGGACAATAGGAGCTGATTTCAAAAAAGAACTATATTTTCTAATACAGTATAATTCCTTAGCTTCTTCAAACTGTTCAGGGGCACTGGGGTGGCTCAATTGGTTAAGCATCCAACTCTTGATACCTGCTCAGGTCTTGATCTCAAGGTCGTGAGTTCAAGCCCTGGGTTGGGCTCCATGCTGGGCATGGAGACTACTTGAAAAAACAAAAACAAAACCAAACCAAAAAAATGGATTATGTGAATTACCCTAAATAGGAAGATTGTGGAACTTTAAATCACTACTCTGGATTCAAAAGATTTTCCAGACGGCGCTTTAAAAATCATATGGAGACTTCTGATAATATATAAAAATGTATAAAATATAAATGAAATAATTCATTTTAAGCCCTTATCACAGAGTTTATTGTATCAAAATAAAAGTCTCTAACTGAACAGCTGACAAAAGGAGGAACCAGCAGGTCAGGACCTACGTAAAAGTTTCAATGAGAGAAACAAGGGGAGCACCAAAATCACATTGTGCGTGCGTGGCCACAAGGGGGCGCAAGGGACAGCCCACCAAGCCAAGGTGCCCTGTCCCCAGATAACATCCAGGCAAGAGTAATTCACAGGTAAATCAGTTTTCCCTCTGTTATACTAGTCAACTTTCCTAACCCCAAGCCCCTCGTCCTGAGGACCGCAAGAAAAGTTGCTTTTGCAAGAGAAAGATGGGTTAATACCCTGAGAAGTTTTTGTTGTTGTTTTCCCCACCCTGGGACATTTTAACCACACAGTGGCCCTTGGAAAGATTTGCAGCTCAAACTCACAAAATACCTAAGTGCTGGCGGGCGGTTGGGTGGGGGTGGGATGGTGGCGAGGGGGTACCCAGAAAATCAAAAACACCTCATGGTCTTACTTGATAAAGTTTTTTTCAGACTGGTAGCACCCATATGAGCCTGGCAAAAGCAAATGAAAATCTCTTCCACAATCTACCTTCTAGGTAAGGCTCCAAGAATTCCCTCAAATGATTTCTTATGATTATAAATGAGTACACAGCAACCTGATGGGAGGGAGTTGAGAAAGAGCAGAAAGATACAGACTGAGTTCCAGGCCAGGGTAGGCCATAAATCAATCTGAGCAAAGCAGTGTTACCTTCTTGTCTGGCCTGAAGGTTGGAAGAAGTATGTTAGGGAAACCCTGTCGATGTCAATCAGCCAGAACTGGGAGCTGGGACAATGAGCGGAGGACAGGCTAAGGAGAAATGACGGGGGTAAGGGCAGAGCTGAAGCCAGGCTGAGGTATTACTAAAACACATGCTGTGATGTTCTGGACCTGTGCCAGTGAGGGATAACAACTTTTTTTAAAGATTTTATTTATTTGAGAGAGCGGGGGAGGGGCAGAGGGAGAGGGAAAAGCAGGGATCCCTGCTGAGTGGGGAGCCCAATGTGGGACTTAATCCCAGGACTCTGGGATCATGACCTGAGCTGAAGGCAGATGCTTAACCCACTGAGCCAGTAGGGCACATTGAAAATAACAAACAAGGAAACAAGATCACTTACCTTTATCACAGTGCTCATTAGGTTAAAGTGATCAAAATCACAGTAACTATTCCTCCTCCCCTCTCCCACCTCCACCCAGAGTACACACTGTGCTTGCCCTTGATAGGTGTTAGTCTTTACTATTAACAATGACCCTATTCAGTAAATGCTTTTCCCCTTACAGCTATAGAAGTGGAGGATTAGAATGTGAAGTGACGGGTAAGTCACACAGCCATTAAGTAAGGGAGCCAGGTTTTGAACCCAGGAGGTCTGCCTCTGGGACCTCCATGCATGGACCACTGCAGCCACCCCCCAAGTACCAGTACTATGACTGCACACACAGAATGCCCACAGTTTCTCTGAAGGCACCTGCTGAGAAGAAGGGCTACTCCAAGTGTGGTCTACTGGCTGGTGTCATCAGCAAACTATGGCAGGTGAGTACGGAAATGAAAAACAAGCATTTTTAGGGGCACCTGTTTGGCTCAGTCCGTTAAGCCTCTGCCTTCGCCTCAGGTCATGATCCTAGGGTCCTGGGATCGAGCCCCACATCAGGCTTCCTGCTCAGCGGGAAGCCTGCTTCTTCTTCTCCCGCTCCCCCTGCTTGTGCACATGTCTGCTCTCACTCTGTGTGTCAAATAAATAAATCCTTTTTAAAGAAAGCAATTTTAGACACTTTTATGGAAATGTGACATTGTTGTAGCACCCCAGCCCATGATCATTTTTCCAGGATTTAGCTGTACTTTGTAATGGGTGGGGGTGGGTAACACTTGTCCCTCACCCAGATAATTTGAGAAGCACTATTTAAAGCATGTAGTGCAAAAATTCACTTCACAATCCATTTGTCTTTAAAGTAATTATGTAGGGACTAAAACAACATGCTCCGCAGGCTCTGATGATGTGGGGTCCATGTTTCTGTGGAGCAAGTTGGGTGGTCTACTCCAGTAAGGGCACTGGAAGGCAGGCAGACCCAGTTGCCTGAAGTCCTCTTACTTGTGGGCAGCACTGACTAAAGGGTCTACTCAGGGTGTGCGATGAGCCCTTGAGCACCTCAGAAAGGCCACTGGCAAAAACTTGTGCTCTGGTGTAAGGAATCTGCTCTGGATTTAGACAGTCCGTCCTCCCTACTGAGCTTCTCTTGTTGCTCCTCCCACTCCTACTTCCACTGTAGCATTTATCACCCTGGATTTTAATGATCTCTGCCTGGGTCTGTCTCCTTCGCCTGCCATGAACCCCAAGAGCTCAGAGATCTTGTTTCTTTCTTTTCAAGTTCCCAGCACAGACGGGAACATGATGCTCAGTGCCTGTTTGTTGAATTAGTTGATGGATTCATGACTTTTCCCCTTAGGTTCTACTCCCTCCAGGCATTGCGAATGTGAAAATGGTTGGGTAATTTTAGAGTTGCAATCAAATGACCTCAGTGGGGCCTGCAAATGTTCACTGCTAAAAGATTTAAGGGAAATATTGCATACAACTTATGCAAGATCCAGTTGTGGGTAAAAGGGAATCCTGTTTCACAATGGATGGTTATGAAAATGAGACCTCCTGTCACACTCCTGAAAGGATCCTGCCAAACAGTATCCTCACACTTGTGCTGTTCTGCTTGGCATCAGAGGGATCGAGGCTGTGCTTTCTTTTCCTAACTGCCTGCCCTCCAGATTTGCACATAGTCAGCCAGCTGGAGTACGGCAGCCACCATTCTGCATGTGGAAATCTAAGGAAGGTGATTTAAAGTATCTATTTTTTGTGAAAGGGACTTCTTAAGCAGAGAAGAAAAGGCCAAGACAAGAAAATTATGCAAGAAAAATATTTCAGTGGTAAAAACTGAGTAAAGGTGGTATAAAGCTAGTATGACTGTTAAAAGACAAAAGTAGTAAAATGGTATCTGCAAAAAATAGTCAAGGAATACACAAAGTAAGAAGCTATAAAATGTGACCACATGTGTATAAAATGGGGAAAGGGAGAATACAAATGTAGTGCTTTTAGAATGTGGTCGAAGTTAAGAGACCATCAACTTGGTATACGTTGCTACATACTTAGGATGTTATATATGAAATTCATGGTTAGTACAACCAAAAGCCTATAATACATACAGAAAAAAAAAAAAAAAGAAAGAAATCCATGCATAACACTAAAGAAAGTCCTCAAATCACAAGGGAAGGGATCAAAAGAAGGAGGGACTGGAGAAGAACTACAGAAATAACCAGGAAATGATTTTTAAAATGACCATATGCCCCTATCAATAATTATTTTGGAGCATCACAGGGTGATTTTTGGATAACAATGGATAACAAAACGAGACCCAACCACATGCTGCCCCCAAGAGACTCACTTCAGCACTAAAGACACAGGCTGAAAATGAAGGACTGGAAAAAGATATTCCATGCAAATGAAAGCAAAACCAAAGATGGAGTAGCAACAATTATATCAACAAAATAGACTCCAAAACACTGTAACAAGAGACAAAGAAGGCCATTACATAATATTAGTAAAGGGATTTATTCAAAAGAGGAGATCACAATTGTAAATATGCATCCAACACAGGAGTACCTAAATATGTAAGGCAAGCATTAACAGACATCAAGGGAGAAGTTAACAGTGATACAATAATAGTAGGGGACATTAACACCCTATTAGGTCAATGGAAAGATTGCCTAGAAGAAAAGAAGGAAACAGTGGCTTCGAATGACCGATTACAAAAGATGGGCTTAACAGATCTACATACACAAAACATCCCATCCAAAAACAAGAGAATATACATTCAAGTGCACATGAAACATTACCCAGAACAGATCACAAGAAGAAAGAAATTTAAAAGAAAGACAACTGAAATCAAACATCTTTTCTGACTACAACAGTGAAATGAAATCAATT